>NC_046156.1:7188169-7423169 GCF_011064425.1 Rattus rattus
TCTAGCACGGGTTGGGGGGGGAAGCATTTGTGTCACACAGAAGGAGAGCTAGTTCACTGTGACAGATCCAGCAGGGCTCCATTCAACTCTCCCCAGCTACCCATCCATTCATCCCCAGGGATCTGGAATGTTGGCTACAGAGAAGACTCAGATATCTCTGCATAGGCATCCCCTCCCTGCCGGGAGCCACTTCACCCAAGTTAGAGCCCCATCTTGGGGCTCAGCTCCTGGCTAACACCTGCTGTCGTGATTCACAAGGGTAGCCTCTTTTCCAGAAGAACCTGTCATTTTATCTGGGGACAGCACTGTGCGTTGTGAGCCAGCTTCTGTTGTCCTGCCTAGTTCTCTTACTTCCTTACAAATGTCTCTCATAAGAGAGCGCCCAGTAGTAAACCTTGCGCATGCAACTTTATCAACAGAGCGGTCCTTTCCAGGGAACTCAGCATCACTCGAGGGTCGCAGATTAAGAACAATAATGCTCGCAGCCAACCATCAGACTGAGCACAGGGTCTCCAATGGAGGAGTTAGGGGAAGGACTGAAGGAGCTGAAGGGGTTTGCAACCCCATAGAATAATGACAATATCAAACAACCAGATGCCCCAGAGCTCCAAGAAGACTAAAGAGTACGCGGGGATGGACCCATGGCTCCTGCTGCATATGTAGCAGAGGAAGGCCTTGTCAAGCATCAGTGGGAGGAAAAGCTCTTGGTCCTGCCAAGGCTTGATGCCCCAGTGTAGGGGAATGTCGGGGGCAGGGAGGAGGGAGGGAAGAAGTGGGTGGGTGGGGGGTGCTCCTCATAGGAGCAGGGGAAAATAGCGGGTTTCCGGAGGGGAAACCAGGAAAGGGGATAGCATTTGAAAAAAATATAATATAAAAAAAATCTAATGAAAGAAAAAATATCAAAATAAATAAATAAACAAATTAAAAAATAAGTAAATAATTAAAGGGACATGAAAGGAAAAACATAATTTCCACCGCCTTTACTATTTCTGTTGTTTTCCTTTTCTTACGTTTTCATCTCTAGCGATCAGATCATGGCATCAGTGACGCTAAGCTCCTGTAGACTGAACTGCTTACTTTCATTAAAGCCTCCACCCTCAGTGTGATAAAACCGGGGAGAAGGGCTTTGGGAAGTAGTGAGGTCACAGCAGGGATACCATTATTCGGGGATTGGTGTCTGCTACCAAGAGACTTGGTCTGCCCTCTTCCTCTGTAACACATCTGTGAGGAAGCCCCGCTGGCACCTCCAAGCCTTTCAAAACTCCGAGGAATACACTTGCATTGCCAAAGCCAATCACCCTTGGCTGATGTCGTGACTAAGTCACCAGTTCTTACCAGGAAGGGGACCCAGTAGTAATTTAAACTCGTTGGTCCCTCTACAATTTTTTGCAGTCTCTCTGTGAAGAGTAGGAAGGCCAAGACACCTACGTAGAAAGGGCAGAACACAGGAGTCACACACTGAGAAAGGCTGGGGAGATTGTTGTAGCAGAGCAGTTTCCAAACTTCCCACGGCTTTCCACGTTGTTAACAATACTCACCTACAATCCCAGAGACTAGGATTTTTCCCATGAGTAATACAAAGTAGGTGACTTCATCTGTAACTTTGACTCTGAACATCACGGGGGAGACAAGAAAGTATAATTCAGCATTTGACATACTCGGTGCTTGAAATCTGTAGGAGGTGGGAGCTCATGGGTTCTCTTTGCTGTGTATTTGGTGAAATTCTATTTGACAATTATAAAATACAAGACATGAACATGGAAGCTCGGCATGAGGTCATTGTTTTCTAATGAGGCTGCAGACGAAGGCACTGTAGGACCAGGACCATGGGAAGCTGGTCCATGGAGGTGTCTGGCTATCTCTCTGAGGTGATAGACCAGCCTGACTCCATCTTAAGGATGGTAGCCATTTTGTTAAAAGGTCAGAATGAGTTCATTTCTGTTTACTACAAAATTTAACTTGACTATAGTTTAACCTGTTTCTCGAATTTGACATGCTCCTCACCATGTGGAATTTGACTAGTGCCTTGAATGTAAAAATAGGATGTTTTATCAAATGGTTTTGAAATGTTTGACCAAGTACCTACATAACCAAAATTCCTCTGGAAATCCCCCAGCCTCTGAAAACCACAGCCTCTGAAAACTACCTACCTAGTTTCGAAGTTTTTGGGGACTCTATAAACCCTTCCCTTCCTATGTTCAATGCTAATTTTTCAAAAACCACTTTACAGAGATAGTCCTGCCCTGGACAGAAAATAAAGCTTGCTTAATTTGGCCAAAGAATTTGGGTAATGGTCTTTGCTCTCAGTCAGTAGGGCTGAGATCATGAGGATGAATCTGTTCAATGATTCTGTATAACACTTCCCCAACTACTTTGAGAGGAGGAAATGGGTACCAAGAAACTGCTAATGTAGGTCATCTGGAGAACTTTTTGAGCAAGAGAGTTAAATATGTAGCCACCTATATAGATGAGGGGAGCTGTAATTCTAAGATACAAAAAGAAATGAATGTTGACTAAAACCTATCAAACTAAAACAGGTAACACCCGTGGACAGTAAAGCCAGAAACACCCCAGATAACTACAAGCAAAGCATCTCATGCCACCGCTCACCAGATTGTCTATGGTTGTCTTCAGCCTGATTACTTACTTCAGAATGTTTCTCATGAGCAGATAGAAAGCATCCCTTGTGGACTCGCAGAAGTTTTTGCCATATAATGCAATCTAAGGAAGATGAGCTTGTTAGTAGCACAAACTAGCACCATCCAGGACAACCCAGCATTGGGGAATGTGCAACTTCATTACTTTTTCCAATATTTGGGTTTGTGGGACGCCCAGGAGCTCTCTGGTCTTGACCCCACGGAACTGTAGGGGTCATGGACACTAAGGGGATTGCCAAGAGCTGTATGTAGGGTAGACTTTTTTGTCAAGTGTCAGGTAGGGTATTCTGTCTTTGAAACATTTTGCTGTAGTAGGTATTAACTGGTTTGAATATTGTCATCATGCACACACACACAAAAAATTACTCCTGAGGAAATCATTCCCTTCTACTATGAGGGTTTACTAATTAAAAGTCCCAGCACTACACTCTAATGGTAGGTGAATTAATTGAATCGTCTATCCCTGACTACACAAACCTCATTTCCGGGCCCCCAACCCACTGTGGTGATAAGTAAGTCTTATAATATTGCAGCTTCTACATTTTGAGAAAATTGTTTTCTCTGTCTGCTATGTAAACAAAAGAAACTCTTTAGAGGCATCTACATTCTTCCAGGAAATGAGTTAGAGTTGGCCAGGACAGTTAGGGCTACATGGAGAAACCCTGCCTCAAAAAAATCCAACAACAACAACAATGTTTTTGTGTTTGTGTCTGTATATGTGCATGCACGTGTGTATTTATATGTGTGTGTGTGTACATGTGTGTATACATGTGTAGGTGTGTGTGTGTGTTCATAGGTGTTTGCATCTGCATTCTCAGGAGTGTGTGTGTGTGTGTGTGTGTGTGTGTGTGTGTGTGTGCTCACTCCATAGCATACCTATGGAAGTCAGAGAAGAACTTGCAGGATTTGGATCTTTCCTTCCACTGTGTAGGAGCCAAGGCTGGCTTGTCTTGTCAGGCTTGGCAGTGAACACCTTTACCTCTGGAGCCATATTTCTGACCCTCTAGCACACTTTTAAAATTCCAATGCAAACATTTCCCCACAAAGGTAATACTATCTCAAGAAAAGTGCAGCCCTGATTCATGTGTGGGAGTTGCACACTCACACAACAGAGTGACAAATTCAATCACGTGAAGCGTTCATACTCTCTAGGCAACGGGGTGGATATAGGGTCAACTGTGCAAAACGGGGGCACCATAAATAAGCAGTGGCCCACTCACCATGATGTAGGCATTTCTGTTTAAAAACTTCACCATCTTTTCCAAACACCAGAAACAGCACCGTAGGCAGCAGTGCAGGAACTGAGCAGCACTGTTCTGAGCCTCTGTGGGAGGGAGTGGCATGTAAACCCATTAATGACATCAGCGTTCAGGCTCCATGACATTGAAAATAGTATTTAAGTTTCTTTTCATTGTGATGTACACCTAGTTGGCATTTTAGCCATTCTTCAGTATACAATTCTGTGGCTTTAGCACATCAATGATGTAAAATAATTTCACCATCTGTTTTCAGAAGTTTTTAACAAGCAGAAATCGAAGCTCAATTAAAAAAAAAATCGTCCTTCCTTATTCTTTTCTCTCTTGCACCTCCCCACCCCAGGTCATATTTTACTTGGTGATGTAAGGCTGTCTCTACTAGAGATCCTGAACAGAACAATAGTGAGGATACTTAGCATCATGTGCGGGCAAATAATGCACCCCTCGTCCTGTGTGTGACACTGAAGGTCTGCTGTAGGCACATCACGCACCCCTCAACCCGTCCACTATTAGTGCACAAGCGGGTGGTTCACACTTTCGGCTATGGTGAGTGAACTGTTGGCATGGGGTGGGGAGGACACAAGGTAGAAGTGGAATTTCTGCGTCAGTATGAATGTATATGTTTAGCGTTTTAGAAACTGCTATTGTTCCAACGGTGGCTATGCTGGGAAGCACTCCTATCAAAGGACCCAGTTTCCCAACAACCTGCACTCTTCCGGCCCTGTGTGTAGGGTTTGTTTTGATGGCCATCCTTGTGGGTCTGAGTTGCCGTCACAAAGTGGTTCCAGTTTGTGCGTCCCTGTCTAATGACGCTGTATCTCTCCCACCTTCGTGGGCCGTTCTTGTCTGTATGAAAGCTCTGCTCAACTCCTGAGGCTGTCTTTGAACTTTCATTGTTTGCCATGGAGTGGCAGGAGCTCCGTGTGTGTTCTGGACACGAGTCCGTTATCTGGCATATTATTTGCTACTATTTCCCCCCACTATGTGGGTTGTCTCTTTACTCTGTGGTTCCTTTGACGCACAAGTGTTTCTAATTTTCATGAAGTCCAATTTACTTTTCCTTTCTTTGTGTTTTTATGGTGTGAAAAATCAAGAAATTGCCATCAAGTCCAATGACATAAAGATTTCTTTTTATGTTTTGTTTTTCCTAGAAATATTATAGCATAACCCCTTGTGTTTAGATCTTTGATGTGCTCTGGGCTAGTCTTGTATTTACTGTAAGTATGGGTCCAACTTCACGCATTTCCTCTTGGGCATTCTGATTTTTCCATCACCATTAAGCTGAGTGGTCTTTTCCCATCAGAGAGTTTCAAATGTTAGAGTTGAGGCATGGGGTCCACATACTATTCCAGGCCTAGTCGTTCATTTGATCCCCAAACCACCCCATGTTTTGATGGCTATCATCTTGTCTTAAATCAGGAAATTCAGTCAGGAAATGTGAGCCCTCCAACTTTGTTTTCCATTTGATCATTTTTACCATCCAGTGTGAGCAGAGCACGTGTGTCTGTAGGTTGCATATGCCATGTATGAAGATGGATGTCTGAGGCCCACCATGATGTATGTCCTGGTCTGAGCTCTAAGCATGGAAGCTGACGTTTGTACCACACTCCCCTGTAGTAATATGTCAAGGCAGATCTCTTCGATCCCTTCCTGAAATGTGCTTCTCCTGACTTCCACAAGATTGACCATGAGGACACCAGATACTTTCTTCCTTTCCCACTTTTCCCACCCTCCTCTTGGTATCTGGTCCCTAGCAAGTCCTCCTGGGCTGTGTTTCAGAATCCATTCAAACCCCTACTAGCCCAGTCCTTTCTACCTTAACCCACACCAGTCGCCAGGTCTCTGTGCACCCATCCCGCCCCATTCTCATCATAGAAGTCTGCGGTCCATTCTGGAAGCTTACTTTTAAGTCGCCTGTCCAGGTATTCTACGATCACTTTAAACATCTGAACGAAGGCAAGGATCAAAGATCCAAAGGCTAGAGACCCCGTGTGGTATCTAGGCGAAGAGAAGAGAATGGAAGGTAAAGTGTTGCCCTGCATGCACAAGGTGCCTCTTGAACAATGTCAGACAGAAAGGGCTTTTATAATCTCTAATTCAAATTGACAGAGGCCACCACAGAAAGCTTGAAACCAAGTGCCTAAAGGACGACATGACTTGATCAATAGGGACATAAGCTAATTCCTTTGTCATCCAACTCTATCTCCTCCAGTCTATGGGATTTAGGACATTGACCCAGGCAAGGCTATAACCAGACAAGATAAGGGGCAGCCATGGAGCCATGGACCTCAAATCATATTTCCAACTCATTAGTATTTTGTCAGTTGAATTCACCGATGAATGCCAGAGTGCAAACTGTAATAGAGGGAAGGGGAGCTTACCGTACTGCTCGCCCGAAGGCAGTGAAGAGTGGGTACCTCGGGATGTCTTCGGGTTTTCTCATGGCCCAGTAATATGAAGCAAAGGCACCAGCAAGGGCACACTGACCCAAGGCAATGACAAAGTTTATGAGCCAAAGGAAGGCAAAGAGGTTGTAGATCTGGAAGGTCGAGATGTAGTTGTGGTACATGCTCCTTCCACCATAGAAAGCAAAGTTACATGACGCTCCGGGGCAGGCTTTGGGAATGTCAGTGTTAGGAAAAATCTGCCCTCAGGAGTAGAAGGGAAAATATGGTATTAAATGCGGTTCTTATCTTTTCTCATGGCCCCCAGTTGCATATTGTCTTTTTCCCCATGACTTTTGGTTGTCACTTCTCTGATATGTTAATCTGTAGAACTCTTTATGAGCTCTGGAAAGAGCATATTTTCATCTTATGCACCTATCTCTCGTCCTACCACACTTTTACATGTGTTAGCGCTTTCACTGACCACACCAGCGTCTAAGGTTTATTGTAGACAAGCGAGCTCTGTGTTTGCTGTTCTGATGCCTTCCTGACAACACCCCCTCTCTTTCTGCACTTTTCCCCTGTATCAGCTTCATGACAAGCTAGCTATACCAGGGTTCTCTTACTCACCTCTGGGTCACAAGCTTCATCTTCATGTATACATCCCCCCTCTGGGACCATAACTTTGAATATTGGTACCCCTGATGTAGCCAAGAAACTGAAGAAACTTGATTAAGGATAAACTATTTATCATTTGAAAATAAACAGACAAGAAAAGGATAAAGATAATCCAGTCTGTGGAGAAATGAGCTTTAAACATCTTTTCTTCTATGCTTTAAGAATTACCCTCCTAGGAGGCTGATATCATGGGCCAGCTGCACTGAGCAGGCCCTGAGCTGTATAGAACTATGTGTAATTATATAACTCTATATAACTCTACATATATATAACTATATAACTGTAACTACATAACTATATGTAACTATATAACTATGTAACTACATAACTATATATTAAATAGTTATGCAGAGTTATAAAGTTACACAGACCTATAGAATTATAGTTATATAGTTCCCCAGAGTTATAGACTTATGTAAAGTTATATAGTTATGTAGAAGTATATAGTTACATAGTTATATTAGTTATACATAGTTACATAGTTATGTAGAGTTATATAGTACAGTTATATACTTATAAAAAGTTATAGTCATATAGAGTTATACAGTTACACAGTTATATAGTTATATATAGTTACAGAGATATATAGCATTATGTAGTTACACAGTTATAGAGTTATAGATGTATAGAGTTATATAGAGTTATATAATTACACAGAATTAGAGTTATATAGAGTTATACAGGATCCTTCTTAGTTTATTGTCAAGATGGTCTATCAGAATAGAATTGATCTCTCTGACCTCTTTAGAGGGATATTAAATTTTATTGACAGTTCAGAAGGCATGGAACCTAATCTAGCTCTTTAGACTGTTTCTCATCTTCACAGGGATGAAAAACCCTAACATGGGTTTCTGGTCCTGAGCAGCGAGGTGGACTCAAGAGATACGGAAAGTTATTGAGAGAGAGGAGGTGGGTGAGAGAAGGGAGGTGGGAGGGGACACATATGAGCAAAGCCCAATCACGTGTGTGTGTGTGTGTGTGTGTGCATTTGTGCATGCATACCTGTGTATGTGTGTATGTATGTGTGCACATGTGTATTTATGTATGCCATAATGAAACCTATTATTTTGTACTTCAACTTAAAACAATAATAAGAGAAGTCAGTTGCCAAAGGATACACAGCTGTCACAGCCCAGTAGGAAATGCAAATTGATAGCAAGATGAAGGTTAAAAATGGGTAGACTAACGCACTGGGAAGGTAGCCAATGGCTCTGAAATGAAGCAAATAGTTGATGTTTGAAAGGAATCTGGGTCAGGTCTACACTTGACAATTAAATGTTTATTCATTAAGAACCAGAAGCAAGCCTTACGTTGGGAGTCTGGTGATACCAGTAAGATGATGATAATTTTCTCCAATTACCATGGTTGCAAATTCTAAGCTGACTTTGACCTCTGAACATTAATTTGCTTATTTTAAGGTAAAGTGGGTGCTTTCCAGTGCCGTGCTTGCCTCCTGCACAAGATTCTTTATTTCTCTTTTCCCTGACCTAAGGTTTTGACAGACCACAGTTCTGTAATTTCTTCCTATGCTTAGTTTCTTAGCTTCCAAAAGTGAGAGAAAACCTCATGGACCTTCTGTTAAAGTGTAAGATTCCTTTCCTGATTCAGAAAAACCTTCCGTACTGCGGTCAAAACACAGGATCAGTCTCTGCTGCCACACTGAGTGCAGAGCCACTTTCCATGGTGTGGTTCACTCTGTCTTAACAGAGGCCCAGCTAGGACTTCCTCCTCTGCCCCTCGGCCTCTCACACTCACTAATACCCGGGGAGGAGAGGGCTGTGTTTTGTTATTACTCCTGCCACTTTTACTTCTTACAAATGCCTTTAAGTGACACCTTCCCCCCTTTCCTTTCCCCTCTAGGACATTTCCCCAAGGGATTTGTAAAGTGTCCTAGCTAGCTAGTTGTCACTGGCAGCTCTTAAGTGGTTGCTTCAGTCTGTTTCCAGATCAAACGCACACTTGTTTGGCACGGCCAAAGAGAAATAGTAAGGACATCCGCATACACCAAATGCACCCAGCACGTGTTCCCAAGCTGGTTGTCTCCTTCGTACTCTGAATTTAAGCTGCTAAGAGTCCAAAAGTTTACTCTGAACTCTGACCCACTTATTCCAGCTCTTAGACCCCACCCCCAGTCACAGTGATACTGGCCCTTTAACCTTTAAACACACACATACTCTCTCTCTCTCTCTCTCTCTCTCTCTCTCTCTCTCTCTCTGTTGTAAGAAGTGAGTTAAGTTATAGTAAACTACACAATAACATACTATTTAAGAAATAAATCTAGAAAATCAGTAGTTTCAGAGAATAATGATAGGGCCTTGTTTATTGTAAGGGGGTGGGGTTAACCAACAGCTTGTTAGCTGTTTAAACCGCTGGCTTTGGGTGGCACTGTTATTATAATAATATGGCAATTTTGTTAAAATAGTCCTTAAATACAATTAAAAACCATTTGGTTCTTGGTAGTTAACAACTGTTTCCATGCAGAGGGTCTGTTGGCTTCCCCAGAGTGTTTTCTCCGCCCCTCATTCAAATGGCTGCCTGCACAGGTTGCTCTCAAGCGACCTTCTGGAAGAGTTTTCAAACTGTAGGTATTATTGAATTCCATGAAAGACAGTTCATTTCATGGCATTTTACAGTGAGAGTGGCCCTGGGTATTAAGTGTGCCTAAATAGTGTGTTTTACACACAGAATATATAGCTGGGCCCTCAATAATCAGCACTTTGTCCATTAGAAAAGTATACCATGCACACGCAGTGGATAGCACACAATTGATATCATGGGATTACGGTGATTCTGAGTTCTGACAATTCTCTCAATCAGTAATATTAACACATGAGCCACCTCAGAAAAATGTAACCTATGGTACAGCCAACTCCATATAGTACTTCATTACCTACATTCCAAACATACACATGTTCAAATGTCTGTCGACACAGACTCCACGGACTCTATCTAGCTGCCACTGTGATCTGGGAAACGGAAAGGACTTGTTAGGGGTGACCTTGACCTGTCCAATAAGTGTTCAACTGTTCTTCCTGGTGATGTGGGGGGCTGCAGGGAAGACAGTTCACTTGGTGAAGGGCTTGTTGCACAGCACAAAGACCTGATTTAGGTCCTGGCACCCACTTACAAAGCTGGCACAGTGGCACACACCTGTAGCCTAGAGCTGAGGAGGCAGAGGCAGAGGATCCTGGAGCTCTCTAGCTAGGAAGCCTGAAACAGTGAGGCACAGGGTCAGTGCGACGCTCTGTCTCAGATGCTAAAGTAGACAGCCATTAAGTAAGACGTCCAGTGTCAACTCCTGGCCTCCATGCTCATGTGCGCACACATATTCACACAAACGTGCACATGTACACATATCACCGCAAAACACATGCATGTACATATGCACATGTACACGTGCTCACACACAGACACACACACATATGCACACATACATTCCTGATATCTGCTATAAGCACACACATACACATATATGCACACACACACACACACACGAACGCCTGACATCTGCTATGAGAACACACACACACACACACACACACACACCTGTGACATTGACATTTACTATGAACACACACACACCTGACATTTGCTATGAGTACACACTCATGTCTGACATCTGTTAGGAGTCTGCACACACACACACACACACACACACACACACACACTCACACATACACACACGCCTGACATCTGCTATGAGAACACACACACACACCTGTGACATTGACATTTACTATGAACACACACACACCTGACATTTGCTATGAGTACACACACATGTCTGACATCTGTTAGGAGTCTGCACACACACACACACACACACACACACACACACACACACACACACACCTGACATCTGCTGAGCACTGGAACCCCTTACTTGCTTCCTTCCTTTAGCAGGATAATGGCCACTTGGATCCGAGTTCTGAGGAAGATCAGCACAATGATGATGACGACTTCAATGGTTGACAAGATGATCACTAAACAAGAAAAGACGTTAGTGTGTAGATAAGTCAGTGGCAGAAGAAAGTGTCTTCTGCTAAACCAGGCCTGAGTTTATCAGCTCGTGTCTGCTAGTTCTGACATGACAGAATTTAAACAGCGTCCCCTCATGCCAGTCTTAGAAGCTCACTTTCAAACCCTCTAAGTATTAACAATACAGAGCAGAACCTTGTTGGGTTTTGAGTCACCCCATGGATTGGCTCCATTTCACCCATGGAAACATTTCCAGGAGTCACAGAGCTGGGAAAAGAGGGAGGGGAGAAAGAAAGGATGACCTCCCTTGGTACTAAGGAACCACCAGATGAGTGTGTTGATGGTGACCAACCTGCCCATGGTGTCTGACTCTTTCTTGACCTTTCCCACCACAGACACTGTTATAAAGGTGTAAACCTAAGGAAACATGGGCAGTAACATCTTAGAGTCAGACGGAGGCGTGTAGCCCTGTTGGCAGAGTGCTTGCCTAACATGCCTGGCACGCGTGTCTGATTTCCAGCACTGGGTAGAGTGGGGATAGCCACCAGAACTGGAGAAGCAGAGGCAGGGGATAAAAAGTAAGGTTTTTCTACAGTCTAGTGTTGGATTTGGATTATAACCTATATAGGCTGAACATTATTGTTACTGAAGAAAATAAATCTATGAAGGAGTAAAATGTCCCATGTGAAGTAAGGACATCGTGGATCATGCATTGTCGTTACTGTTTGGTGACTTTCCTGGGTACAAGTGAAGGTGAAAAGTCCGGGCCTCTTTCTGCCTCCCTGAGTTGGGTGAACCAGAGCAGATCCTTCAGGTAAACACCTTGTGTGCTGTTACTTTACCTTATCTGGTGGCAAACTCTGTTTTAAAAAAAATTCCTGAAGCCAAACACTCTTATTATACCGCCTCCCCCAGTTCTAACACATGCCTTTAAGTCACCAACGTCGGGTTTAGAAATCCTTAATTTTTAAAATGACTGTTCAGTGACCGTAAGATACAGTGGAGTTTTGGGAACACTCAGGAGTAGAAAGTTTGGGACCCTAAGGTTGAGAAAATGTGGTCTGCTAGCAACAGACCTGGAAGGTAAGAAACAACTCCCGGGAAAGCCATAGGCCAGCCTCGAAGGTTCTCCTCCCTAGGCTGATCCGCTAAGACAGCTGCTTTGTTCATGCTGAGGGATATCAGTGATGGAGGCTCATTGCCTCCTTCAGGTGTTCTACCACCATGATTCAGGGTTCAGAGGATACACCGCCATGTCTGTAGAAGTCCAAGATTCCGAGGCGTGGTAGGAAGTGACAATGAGTCATTGTACTTTCTTGTCTTTTTTCTCTAAACAATGCATTTGTTTTTATAGGCATATTTTACTCTCATAAGACACTTAATTTGAGTCAATACTGTGGGCTATAAAATCGTTTTCCTTGAACAAACTTAAGAAAATGAAATATATCAAAAATAATTCTACGTTCTAAAATTGCAGTGTCAAAGAATAGTGTATATTAGACTTACACATTTTACACAATGGCATGGCAATGGCCACATTAGAGAAATTTGACTGTCCCTTGAATAAATACACTCTGTTCTCTGTTTTTGAGTAAGGGCACAGAGCAGAAATGTATTTAGTATAGAGCAGGCCCTATCACTAACTGAATAGGAGACTCAGGCCTGGGGCTAGGGGACTGACTCACTGTAAAAATGAGAACAGAGCTGTTGCCTGTCCCAATCCAGAGCTGATAAAAACCATTATCTTTAGATTTGTTCCTCCGCTTGCTTCAGGGTTTTTCTGAAGCAATATACCTTAATGTGTATGTTTCTGGTCCCCCCCAAAGGTCTCCTCAAACAGTTATCTATGTTTAATAAATCGAATTATTTCTCACCAGGCATTTAAACATTAAAAAGGTTTAGGAAGTTCTGTTTTCTCCTAAAGGCACACCCGTGGCAGGAACTGACCATGTCTGTGGAGGTTTTGTGGGTGGTTTCTCAAGGACAGCTGGAAGTGGTCAGTGTGAGCATACGTGCCTAGGTTCCTTCCTAGAGAGGCCTGAAGGTTCCAATGAATCCTGGGTAACAGAAGTTTCCTTTGGAAGGGAACAGTATATGGATGTGCCTGGTGCTCAAGTGAGGAGGACAGCCAAATTCAGAAAGGTGAGAAGAGCATGATTGTCAAACGAATGCCATAGTTAAAAAGAAAAGAAAGCCAAGGGAACTAGTTTTGGTGAAGGGTTGGAATGGAAAGGATATACTCCAAGAATTTGGCCTCTCCATCGAGCCCTGTGTGAGGGAAAGAGTAGTGGATTTACAAGATGGTCTAATGCGGTGTGTGTGCTGCATTGCTTCAGCGTCTGACATGGGAACAAGGACGGCAGCCCCTTTGCTTAAAATGCTTCATCCTGTAACCTTGCTTGCATTTGCTCTGACTCAGGGCAGCGGCATTCCAGGTAAACTCTGGTCCCAGGGACGGTGTGATGATGGTGTCACTCTGGGGACAGGATCTCACCCGCCCTTGAATGCCCAGCGTTTCCTGGATGGAGAGGCAAAACCAGGTTTGAAATTTATGGAGTTGGTGCCATGCTGGCAATAACTGTGCACAGGCAGACGATACTTACATGCCTCTTCCTGTACTATGCTCCTTACTGAGTTCCTGCGACAGGTGAGGGCTGGTACAATCGAACCATTTTAAATGAATGGCGACTGGCCTGGGATTCTTCTAATAGTGTCGTAGTGCTACCTTAGATAAGTAAGTGCATAGCGACCTTCCCATTCACTAAAACAAAACCAGCTCTAAACCGAATGCATCTATTATGTACTCTCCGGGTCCACCGTCCTTCCCCAAGATAAATCCTCAAAGACATTTACACCATCACTGAGTGATCCCTGTGTGCAGCAGGACCGCCAAACTTAGGCTCCCCATCATCATCGTTGTGACAGATGTGTCTCCTAAACCTACTCACTCATAGAAAACCAGGTCTCCTTCAAGTGAAAGAACATGTTCAGCCTCGTCTGCATCCCGATGCCGTACATCCAGATCGCGGACTGTGGTTTCTGCTGAATGCTGTTGTACTCCAGAAAACAGTACCATATTCCTTGAAAGGAAGAGGAAAGGCCAGTAATCGATGTCATTTTCACAAGTAAACGCCACATGCTTACCAAGCATGTCTACATAAAAGTGATTGACACAGTTGGGATCATGGTTGTCTACAAAGGCCTAACTCTGACGGATATGCTCTCTGAATTTATGTGGCTTTCAATGTGCTCCTGGCTTATAGCAACCTTAACATCCACCAAGAGGATGACTTTGATATGCTACAGTACGTCTCTCTCCAGGACAATGTGCTGATCTCCCCTAATTCAGACTCAGTACTACTTTATTATCCATTGGTTGATTTCTCTTGTGTGAGATCTTGAGAGGATATTAACAGATGCATTCAAGTTTAGAACTGGTTTTGTTTTAGTGAACTGGGCTGGTCCTGCCCCTAATGGTTTTGTCTCAAATTCTATTTTATCTGATATTATTATAGCTACCATAGATGTCTTTTCATAACAGCTAGCTTTTAAAATCACTGTTTCACTTTTAACTGTTGTGTTTCCTTACATGTTCTGTGAAGCTTATAATAACATACAGTCCCAACTTGCATGTGTACATTTTAATCGGGTCTGACCATTTCTGTCCTGTTCCTATTTACACACGCTCTTCTTCTTGTATTTCACTACCATTTGTTCTATTTTTATAATCTCTCTTGGAAATTTACCGTGTGCTGAGGAGCCAGGCTCAGAGTGATATTTAACAAGAAAAACCACACCCATTCTCCTGTCTGTCCAATATCTTAGTTGTGTGCATTTTAACCTAAAGATTGGGCGATGTTATTATCCACCGTTCCCCAAATCATTCTTTTTCGCTCTGTCTTCTTCCTCACTCATTTATTTTTTTTTCTGATTTCTATTTTTTATTAATTTTTATTTTGATGTTTGATTAAACGAATACAAGATTGGAACAGCATATAAAGCTTATAAATATACTTGGTATATATTTTACATTTTTTTCCTTTTCTCCATCTTTATTAAATTGGTTATTTTTTATTTACATTTCAATTGTTATTACCTTTTCTGGTTTCCAAGCAAACATCTCCCTAACTCCTCCCCCTTCCCTTCTACATGGGCTTCCCCTCCCCATCCTCCTCCCCTTACCGCCCTCCCCCCAACAATCCCTTTCATGGGGGTCCAGCCTTGGCAGGACCCAGGGCTTCCCCTTCCACTGGTGCTCTTACTAGGATATTCATTGCTACCTATGAGGTTGGAGCCCAGGGTCAGTCCATGTATAGTCTTTGGGTATCCTCACTCATTTATTATGTGGAATCACTTCCCTTCCCTTCGCTCTTCTCTTCGAATAGGCAACACATCTGGTTACGCCCACGGCCCTCTTCACAGAGTTCTGACACATGAACTATTTCAGAAACCTCCCACCTAACAGGTTTGTTTTTTTTTTTTTTTTTTTTTTTGAGAATGCCGTTTGGTCTGTCTTCACACACACAGAGGCGTTTGGTTCGTCTTCACACACACAGAGGCATCGCTGCAGCGGTCTTAGTGCTTGGTTTCATCCTTCCCTCGCTAAATGTTTTATACATATTATATACTTTGTATCTTTTTCTGCAGCTGGGTGTTCTGCACATTCCAGTCTGGCCCCTACAGTGTCTGTGTATATCCACGTCTGACTCCTACCTGTGATGCCACACTTCGTCGATTGCAAGTCGAGGGCACTTTTATAAGCTGATGGTGATGTCGCCTAAAAGGGATCTGCATGTGCCCAGAGCAACTGCCAAACACATCTGGTCTCTTTCAGGCTGACCATAGGAGGGTCATGAGACTACGGTGCACCTCCTGGTCTGTTCATCTTCATGAATCCTCCATCATCTCTCTCTCTCTCTCTTTCTCCCTCCCCCTCCCTTCCCCTCCCACTTCCCCCCTACACACACACACACACACACACACACACACACACACACACACACACACACACACGTACTCACAGTTTAGCTTTTTAATCTACTTTCTGTGACATACCCACATTATGTTTAGGCTTTAGTAAAATTTGGTACTATCAATAAGAATGTTTGGTTTTCCATGATAGTAGATAACCAATTGTCCAAGATAGTCACGGAGGCCAGCCACATCCAGTCTCACTTGTAGTTCACAACCTAATTGAACATCCCCTCACTGTGAATAGCTTCAAGTTTAATTACCATGCAATGGACTGCTGCTGGTCTAGCACTCCCTAGGGAGTCAATAGGTAGCTGGGTTTGACTTAATGTTTGCATCTGCTGCCCATCTCCCACTAGCAGTGTCAAGGCTGGGCACATGACTCATGCTGCTCCAATCAAATTAGTGACTTTACTCCATTCCTGCCTTGATGACAACCAAAGATGGTTTGGATCAAACATCTAGAGTCTCCAGTGGCAAATTAAAGTAGGAACACATGAAAAGATGAGGAGACAGCAGCTCCCAGGCTCCTCCACAAGACCAGCCCTCGATGTTGCCTGGCTACGTGAGAGGAAACATAGTAGTAGCACAGTGAAGCAGATGGAGACTGCCCAAGGAGAGTGGGTTGTTTACTAGAAGATCTTTGAGGGTAATGACCATAACCAGTACTGACCATTTATGGTATCTGGACCCTTCTGAAAGCCTAGGCTCAATATTTAACCCTTTCTATCTTCTGAGATGGTGAGTCCATTGTTGGACTGATGACACAGATGTGGGAGCTAGGCCTTGTCATCTCAAGGAAGTTTTCCATAGTTACTTTGTTATACAGTATTGGGGGGGGGCTGTAGTCAAGGCTGGGTCAAGTACATGAACCTGCCCACACCCTTGCTATAAAATGTGTACACCTCTTCAAGGAGCAGAAATAGCAGAAGACCCAAAGCAAAGGCCTATGATGTTATACCACCCAGAGCGAGGCACTTGAATTCCTTCCTTTAGTGTTCACATCAGGACTGATATGCACAGCTCTGGGGAGATATTGAATTGAAGCCTTCATCCAGTGAGTGTGATTCAGTGTGCTCATCTAGAGTATGGGCACCAACTACTAAGAAGTGTGATATCCCCTGATTAAAAGTACTATCACAGCTGATAAAAATTAGATCAAGCTATGTAGCTGTGCAGACCTGGGTGCTGTTGATAGACCAGTTATGGGGAAGGGCTAATGGTCTAAAATGTTTTCATTCATCTAAAAGGACCTTCTCTGCCCCCTCCCAATCCCCGTAAGGCCCGAGACCAAAGGCTGCTAGGGAAAGGAGTAGATTTTTCTTATGGATTTTTTTTCTCAAGATAGTGACGAAAAGAGTTATGAAGAAAATACATGTGAAATTAAATACATTTTGTAAAGTTAATGACCCAAATTAATTGAGCCTAAGGCAAATAAATGCTTTCCAGTAGTGGCTGGCAGCAGGGAAGATCTATTCTGACATTTGGTGTGTGACCTACCGTATCCTATAATTCCAAGCACACCGAATATGAAGAACCAGAAGAGGAATCCAGCTGTGAACCTCAGGAGAACCAAAAACGTCCAGCTCAGCACCATGGCAATAGTCAGGCCACTAGAGGTAAAACCCACAACAAAGAGTCAGGCGTGCTAGGTGCAACGTGATGTGAGCAACAGGACGGGAGCTGTTTCTGTGCGAAATCACTCTAGAACATTCTACTTTACTGGCTGCACACATGCAGTTGGTTCTAAGAAGCACAAACAATGGTTTTCACTAAGGACTTCACAGGAAAGAGGAAAGCAGAGGCCCAGTAAGGGCTTTGCACTCAAAAAGACATCCCGTGTGTCTCCAGAAAACAGAGCATTGCTGCCTACTCAAGGGAATGAGCAGTTCCCAGCTTGCCGCTCTCCCTGTCAACACACTTTCCACTTATGCCCTTCCACTTAGTGGTAAATTGTAAAATAAGTCCAGGGTGAAATTGTGATATTCTGGGGAGTAAGGGAGACACCCCAGGACATGGTTGTTTGGAAGTCATAGAACAGACTTGAACTGGAAAATGAGTTGGAACTGGCCACACGCCTGCTGAACTCTTGACTTTGTAGTGATTGTCATGTGCAAGTTATCTCGAGCAGGATAAGGTGTTTGACACCATCCAACATCTATTTGGGCTCCCAAGGGATCTGGGTACAGGACGTGCAGGCAGGATTAGTCTCCTGGCTAGGTGGCTTTCTCAAGCATAGGACGCATGAATATTTTCTATTTTACTTTCTTCCAGGAGCCTGACTGAGATACTAGAGACCTGGATCCATGCCCCAATCGCCACTCCTTCCAAGTTAAGGACAGAATGAAGTCTTCCGGCACAATCTCCCCAAATAGAATTCATTAATACCTAAACGTAACCAACTCTCCTACTAGTTACTCACACCCTTGGAGACATCTACAAGATGCCAATCAGCATCAGGCAGAACCTGGTGTCTTTATGGAGGGCAGTCTCAAAAGCAATCTTCTAAGAGACCCGTCATAGTGTCTGTCACCTAACAGATGACAGTGTGGTATCAAAAAGAAGGAGTGTGCATGCTTTTAACTTTAAAAGCCTTTCCCTCTTGAAACTATAGATTCTTTAAGGATTAAAAATTAAATATGGTTGATGGATTACTCTATTGTATGATCCAAAGGGAATACTTAAAATGGTATTTATGAAAGATTTGGGAGCAGAAGAGCTAGAAATAAAGGGAAGTGTTTAGGGTACAGGGATGTAAGTGGTGTGGAGTGGACATAGGTGTAATGTGTTTTGGGTGAGATGTAACCAAGGAAGTGTAGGAAAAAACAAGAATTAAAGAAATTACCCAGTGACATTTGTTTTCCACAGTGAGAAAGTAGATTTAACTACTGCCAGGTGTAGGTTGCAACTTTGACTATGGAGTTGTTGCAGACAGAACATTGAATGAGTAAGGCCTCACACACGGAACTAGTTCTTCACTTATGGAAATTATTCTTTAGTATTTTCACTCAAATACAGTGCTAAATCAACTAAATTCCTTATGGTTAAAGATGTGGTATCTAGTTTGTTTTACTGTTAATTCTATAACTGTCTCTGAACTTGCATTTCTGCATATCTACTATGTTTTAAGAACTATGCTAGGAAGCGAAAACTAGGAAGCTAAAGATAAAACTGAGCTAGGAAGACAGAGATGAGTTAGTCACAGTTGTCATCCTAAGGAGTTGATAGTTTAGCTGGGTATGGTAGCCCATGCCACTAATCCCAGCATGTGTATGGTAGAGATGGGAAGATGAGGAATTCTAGGCCAACTTTGGCTATGGGAGACACAGTTTTAAAAAACAGAAAGAAAAAAAAACCTGAACAACTGTCAGTTTATCAGAGGAAAGAATCAGGTAAATAAAATACAAAATGAAAGATGTTATGTGAAAGATAAGTAACTATGTGTATATAGAGGTGAGCACATATACACAAAAGATATGAGGAAAATGGGAGAAGTAATAGATATTTCGTAAGTGTCACTAAACTGGTTTTAAAGGATGAAGTGAAAGAATTGGAGATACAGTTCTGTGGAAGGATGCTCTTCCGGCATATAAAAAGTCCCAGGCTAGAGCTCGCACTTAACAAAATTAAAAGGGTTGCGTGGTATGACCCCGGACTCCAAGAAGGGTTCAGGAAAATAGGAAAAGTCACACAACAGAGACATGGGATTTCACAGTCAAGGGGTGGCAGGCTCTCTGGTACATTTATACTCTATAATTAGTCTGGTGCCTATAAACCCAGAGCTTGGAAGGCTGAAACTGGGGGATGGAATTCAAGGCTATCCTCCATGGCTACACAGTGATATCCAAGTCAGCCTAGACTACAGAAAAAGAGTGTGTGTGTGTGTGTGTGTGTGTGTGTGTCTGTTTCTGTGTCTTGTCTCTGTATGTGTGTCTGTCTGTATGTGTGTCTGTGTCTGTGTGAGTATGTCTTCTGTCTATGTGCCTGTGTGTTTTCTGTGTATCTGTATGTATGCATGTGTGTCTGTATATGTCTGTTTGTGCATGTGTGTCTGTCAGTCTGTGAGTGTGTGTCCATTCTGTGTGTCTCTATGTATCTGTCTGTATGTAGGTACCCACAAAGGCCAGAAGGGAGCACCAGACCCTTGAATACAGGCAATTGGTTAGGTGCTCAAAGTGAACTGAACTGTGGGCTTCTGAAGGAGCAGCAAGAGCCCTAACCACTGTACCATCTCTCTACCTGCTAAGCACCTGTCTTTAAAATACAGGTAATATGTAGGGCCATTCAAGAAAGAGATGGGAGTGTGCTTCAGAAGATGCACTGATGTGGTTATAAAGCACCTTGGTGTCACCAAGCAAGCATTAACATTTTCTCTGGTCACTATGGAAACACAGAAGCTCCTCAGCTCCAGACAGTGGCATAAAAGTGGAGAGCACAGGTTGAGACACATCAGGTAACACTTGCCTCTGTCAGGAAAGCAACCCCATGCTTTAAAAAAATTCATTAATTAATTTATGCATTCACTTTACATCCTGATTGCAGTCCTCCCTCTCCTCCCAGTTCCACCCCTCGAAAAGCCCCTCCTCTCATCTCCCCTCTCCTTTTCCTCTGAGAAGGAGGAGGACCATCTGTGTATTAACCCACCCTGGCACATCAAGTACCTGCAGGACTAGGCACATCCTCTTCCACTGAGGCCAGACAAGGTGGCTCAGTTAGGGAAACAGGATATATAGGCAGGCAACAGAGTCAGAAACGGGCCCCACTCCAGTTGTTAGGGACCCAAATGAAGACCAAGCTGCACATCTGCTACATATATGGGGGAGGGGACTAGATCCAGCCCATGCTTGCTCTTTGGTTGGTGGTTCAGCCTCTGGGAGCTCACAAGGGTTCACTTTAGCTGACTCTGTTGGTCTTTTTTTGGAGTCCCTATCCTCCTTCCAGCCCCTCAACCCTTCCTTGACTCTACCACAAGGCTCCTTGAGCGCCATCTGATGCTTGGCCTTGGGCCTCTGCACCTGTTTCGTCAGCTGCTGGGTGGAGCCTCTCAGAGAACAGTCAGTTATACCACTCCTAGACAAATACCTAAAAGATGTTCCATCACACCACAGGGACACTTGCTCAACCATGTTCACAGCAGCTTTATTCGTAATAGCCAGAAACTGGAAACAAGCTAGGTTTCCTTCAACCGAAGAATGGATAAAGAAGATGTGGTTGGTTTACATAACGGAACACTGTCCAGCTATTAAAAACAAGGACATCGTTAAATTTTGCAGACAACAACTAGAAAATATCCTGAGTGAGGCAATCCAGACCCAAAAGGACATATATGGTATGCGTTCACTGATAAGTGGATATTAGCTAAAAAGTACAGGATATCCATGCTACAATCCACAGAACCACAAAGCCAAATAACAAGAAGGGTCCAAGGGAGGGTACTTGAATCTGACTCAGGAGGGGAAATAAAAGACATCAGGGGTGGATGGAGGGAGGGTAGGAGAGGGGATCAGGCATAGAGAGGGTGGGGGAGAGAGACCAGAAACCAATGGCAGATGGGCATGGGAAGCATCCCTAGGACGTGCCAGAGACATGGGACAGGGGAGACTCTAGGGAGTCCATGGGATTGCCTCTAGCTGAGACTCCTAGCAGTGGGGATATGGAACCGGAAGTAGCCAACTCCTATAGCCAGGCATGACGCCCCCCAGTGGAGGGATAAGGACACCAACTCACCCACAAAACCTATGACCCAAAACTTATCCTGCCTACAAAGACGTTCAGGGACAGGGGATGGAGCAGAGTCTGAGGGAATGGCCTACCAACGACAGGCCCAACTTGAGATGCATGCCATGGGCAAGCATCAGTACCCGACACTATCGATGATACTGTGTTATGCCTGCAGACAGGAGCCCAGCAACCTCATTCTTCAACTTTCCTAAATACGAACCTTACATCTGGAAATCTAAACCTCTACCTTCATACGTGTTTCTCAGAACTAGAACAGACTTTAAGTGGTAATGACTGTCATGCGAAGAACATATTAAAAATTACAGTTGATCCTTTGGGGTCAAGGGAGAGACACAGCAGGGAAAAGAACCAGGGAAGTTAAACTATGCCCACCCTCTGTGACTTATGAAGAGGAGGACACAGGACCCCAGACCCTGTGGCGGGTACTTGGCACATGTACCCGTTCTACTAGTAAATTAATAGATAAACTCGAACCTTACAGTCTTATGGGCAATGTTCTCAAACATCTTTGCCCTGTCCTTAAACCACATGTGAAAATGAAAATGATCCTGAGGGCTGAGTCTACTTTTCAGCTTTAACAAGAACAAGTAACTTAAAAACTCTACACAGATCCTCAGGAAGGAGCTAGAGAAGAGTACAGAGAGTCTCACTCACAGGAGAATCCACTTCCACGATGTCGAATAGTCTTCAAGCACCTTCAGCCCAATTGCCCGGGCGTCAATCACGTCACTAATGCCACTGAGTTCAACGAGGGAAAAGTTTATTTTTGATTAATTATCATTTTCAGTTAATATTTGAGGAAAAAAGTTCTTACAATAAAAGAGACTCTGAAAGATTCTATTGAAGGCATGGTCTTAGACGACATATGCCGTGGTGACCCTTTTACTAGCCACAGCAGTCTACTGACTGTCGCTTCAGGATGCCTCAAGGATGATCGATACATTTATCACAGCCCGTAAGTAATTCCCCGGAGCTCCGAGCACACTTTAACATTTTGTACAACAACAGGACATGTCAAACTGAAGTGCAAACCTACCTCGCAGCCTCCCTGAGTTCTACCATGGTCCTCTTCTGCCCACTTCCATCTTCAAAGTGCATCCTGCTTTCTAAAGTCAAGTTACCATTGATGGCTGAAAAGTCAGGGACACATCTCTGCAGAACTGTGAACGAGAGGAAGAACCACAGTCAACCCCTTTGCTTACTAGTCTCTCCTTTTGAAAAAACCGGTCTGTGATCTACAGTGTGAAATGCGCTCAGGAGAGACGGCTAACTGTCCTTTATCGACACCTCCGGGATTTTCTGGTGGTTGTGAGATGGAGATGGAAACTGAAACAGTTTATCTGAAGGCCACATCCCAACCCACTCATTCTCTTACACATAAAGATGTGCCAAACGCACAGGTAAGACGCACAGGCTAATCGTCATTAGCTCACAGCACATGTGCTGAACCCACGCTAATAGAAGAGCTACAGCTGCTGGTATGATGCAGGGCTGTTGCTTTAATGGGTCTTTAGCGGGGCTGGAGAGGCAGCATAGTAGGGAGAGTGCCCATGTGAAGCCTCGGCTTCGGTCCTGAACACTGAATGATGTGTTAGCACACATCTGTAATCTCAGTACTTGGGGAAGGGGCGGCAGAAATGTATGGACACACTTGGCTATCCAGTGAGCCCAAGATCAGCCCAGGACATATGAGAGCCCGTTTCAAAAGTAGTTTTCAGAATTCCTCAAATGAAATTATGGAAACTAGAGATTTGTAGATGATCCCCAGAGAAGCAAGATCCACCTCAAACTTCCAGCTCCTGTGAAGACTGGACTTCCATTGGTGAATTCTTAGTAACTTCCCTCCTTGCCAGAGATGTTAGCTTCCTGTTGCTGAAGGACGGAAAGTGTCGATGGGGCCCGTTAGGTTGTCTTACACTGATGTGAATTCTGAGAAAGGTTCAATCTCTGAATCTATGGTCATCCATGGTCTCATTTTGATTAAACGGAATCCTGAGCTCTATACATATCTTTCTTTACCTGTTTGGTGCAGTGCTGGGTAGCAAATGTCTTTTTGAAATATTAGAGCCTGAATTTCAAGTGAAAAGATAAGAGAATTCAGACGTGGAGAGGTAATTTTCATATTTTCTTCTTGTAAGTAGTGTCACTAATTTACATGTGGAGCTCGAGCCTAAAGTATTGAAGCACCGGATGCAGGGGATGAACATTTTTATGAATCCCTTCCCAGATTTCCTTGTCTTATCTGTTCATGTCAAAGTGTGATGACATAGATGATTTCTTTTATATTGCCCCTGTCTTTCTCCTGTTCCTTCCCCTTTGCGGCAGATCCAAGATGGCAGCCTCTATAATCCCTCTCTACTCCCTCTCAGTCACCAGATCCTTGCTTTCCCCTCTCCCCAGATGAAGTCACCCTACTAATTTCCCAGTGGGGTTCTTGGCATATAGTAGGGCTCAGGATATTTCTTCTCCCCCATTTTTTTCTGGTGTTTTTGATCCTATCTATTCCATAAGTTTAAGTTCCCACCTAGAAGACGCCCTGGCAGTCTTTTATGTAGTACTTGGCAGTTAGTTCCGATCTGCTAGCACCCATTAACTAGTATACTCAGAGTAAAGTTGGAAGGTAGAGAAAATATGAAGGAAAACTACAAATGATTCCCTGACCAGGCTGACCGGGCTGACCAGGTGCCCACAGTGAACTGTGTGGTCTTGCTGACCACTTTCCTGCCCATCTCTCTTCTGTTTCCTCTTGTAAACGGTTTAAGGACTACACGTTATTAGTTGTTCGTTGTGCCACTTACTGGTACACCTGATCCTCTGTTAAGGAGAACAGAAGCCGATTGTAATGTTGACCTTAATCTCTTTCATTCCTTCATTAGACTATGGGAGGTTATGGGCTAGTTGTTCATCTTGCATCCCCAATGTACATTTTAAAATGCGATTTAACCAAAATATGATTGTGAGGACAGTTGTTTCCCCCTTTCCCATAAAAAGTCTCAATGCTGTTCTTGACCGTATACAGTTGGCATTAGGGCTTCCTGGTGACTGCCAGTTCTCACATGGACCAGCAATTCTGCCTCAGGGTCTGTAGTGGACCACAGAAGATGAAGGGGACACTCAACACATGGGCTTTGTCACAGCTAATTCAACGTTCTTGACTTTCTACTGAGATTGGTGCCTATTAATTTTCTTCTATTTTGGAAGAACTCGTGGAAGAATTGGGGAATAGAAAAACAGGAAAGACAGAGAAAATGCCAGATTTCACTCTCTTCTCACTTCCTCTGGCAAACAGCTTAACATTTTTGGTATATTTCTTTGAGGCCATTTTCCTTAAGTGATTTCTGGGATTCATTTTAATTTCTATATGCTTGCCATCATAATGTCTGCAACAGTTGGCATTTTGCTGGATATTTTACACATATCCACTTTATTTATTAGGTCTAAGGTATTTCCTCTCCAAACACACTGTATGATTTCATGATCTCTTGCCCTTGGATATTGTAACTTTTCATTTCCCCTGGCTCCCACCATCTATGCTTCCTGTGTTCTGTATTAATTAATCATTCTGCCTTACTCCGGATGAACACTGTGTTGGAAATTTTTCTGCAAATGCTTGTAGGGACACATATAATCACAACGGTGTCTTCTTAAAACCAATCCTAACACTTTCCAAGGTGCTTACGAAGCAAAACACCAGTTCTCACAGAGCTCTGGTGGAAATGTCCCAGTTGGAATGCAGACAGGTATGACCGGCGACAGTCCTCCTAACTGACTCTGGGCTCTCAGGGCAGGGACAGGACCATTCTCAGCCTTGGTTTTATCAATTGTGAAATAAGGAAATTGAATCCCATTTTTGTAGATTGTATTTTTCAAAGCTAAAATAGTTAGCACTTACAAGGTCTGCTTGGGTACACTGCTAGAGGACAGTCACCACTGGACAGAAGGTCTGCGAGAGTCTGGAAGGGAAGGGAGGGCGTATTAACACTTCAAAGCCAGCAATGACTGCTTCCACTCTCTGTATCAAAATGGTGAGCTTCAAGTCTCAACTCCACATCTCATTTCCCCAAATCATTTCTCCAGTAACTAGAAGATTATCACATAAAAATCCTTGTTATTAAAAAAAATGCCTGTAAAAGCTCTAAACGAAGCAACAGAGATAAAAAGCCAAGATCCTACAAAAGCAAGACATACCTGTGCAGGTATCTTAGTCATAGTCTGAATCTTTGATCCTTAATTTTTTCTAGAAAAACAGCATTTTCTATAACGTAACAAGCAGTGAACAGTATTTAATACGGTAAAGCTTTAGAAATCTCTTGAATCTCTTGATGTTTAACCTAGGTAAGGGTGGGTGTAGACATTTTTATTGCACTATTTTAGTCTCTCTGTCTCTGTCTGTCTCTGTCTCTCTGTGTCTCTGTCTCTCTCTCTCTCAGTGTGTGTGTGTGTGTGTGTGTGTGTGTGTGTGTGTGTGCACCATGCATGCTAAGGCACACCTGTGGAGATCCCAAACTACCAGATTCAGTTTTCTCTTCCTATCATGTTGGGGTCCTTGTCAGGAATGAAATTCAGGTGAGGTGGATAGCTATGAGGGAGCTATCCACCTCACCTAAGCCGCATAGCAGTATGCTTTTGTAATGACGATTCTAGATGACATAAGATCCTAGCTCTGGTCAGCTGGCGTCTATAGAAGAATCCAGATGTAGAAGAATCTCTGTGTCATGCATTGGTTGGGGCTCACTATGCAGACCAAAGAGTCTTTCCTATCTCACGAGTGTACAGAGTAATATAGCATGAGCGCTGTGTTTCTCTGTCTACACAGTCTATACCAGGAACATCCCATGTTTTGATGTGTGTCCTCACAGTGACACACCATGAGCACTAACTTCTTTTGAGTGTCCAGGTAAACTTGTGTTTTACTAGAGTAACACCATTCACATTCATTTTCTAGATCTGGGCTTTTTTTTTTTTTTCCAACAGCAAACTTGGGCTGTTCCACGTAAGATCAAAACAGCAGCTGAATTCCTTCCAGGCGTGAACTTGAGTACACACACCTCCACAGGCCTGGCCTGGGCCTTGCAGAACTGCCGATAGTATTCCCAGTAGTTTTTGTCTTTTTTGTTCAAAATTTGCATATCCACGTAGGTCAGGAATCTCTCTGGGCACCTGGAGACACAGATCTGTGGACCAGAGAGGAATAGGGAAGAGATTGAATGGAATAGACCAAGAGGGTGTCTACAAGAGGTTGGATGGGCTTCTGAGCTCCTCACCAGCATGAAGAGGGAAAGCACCAATTTCCATCTGGGTGACTTAAATCATGTTTTTAGTATTATTGTGTAAAATTAAGTTGACTATAGAATGCTACCAACCTGGACTTCTTGTTCTCTTGGAAACAAGATATTAAACAGTGGTGGTATTTTGTGCTTGGGTCTTTAAATCAGCATATACTACATTAGAGACCATTTTAGCATTGTCAAGCCAAGTGGTTTCATGCTTCTCCTTTTCCTACCGCCCCATCCAGTTGCCCCTTCTGCCTGCTTCTATCCCCTATTTTCCTTTTTCATGCCCCACGTGCCCTTTTCCCACCTCCCATCCCTCCTCATGACTTAATACCAACCTGTCTAGGGGAGTGTAATGTTAAGTAAGGCAGCCCAAACTCAGAAGGCAAACCAGTGTGTCCTCTTTCACACGTAGATTCTGGCCCGTGAAAGGTGCATATGTGTGTGTATAGCATATGCACGCATACAGGTGTAAGTGTGGGTAGACTTTAAAAGTTCTAGATGATCTATTTTTAACTTGATAAATGTCGATCCAAAAGCAGTTCTGAGAAGCGGAAGTCTCCTCCACACGCTTGCCACTCAGATTCTCCAGGTAGTAATACTTTGCATAAGCATGAGGTGATATCATAGCCGCTCCCCTCGCTTGGATTATACTAATTTTATATCCATTCAGCGTGTACCTGTGAGGGACAGTTCTATGTGCAGATTTGGGGATTTCTACCATAGGAAAATGATGAATTTTTTTAAAAATCTCTTTTAAATGTTTTCGTTTTTGTTATTTGTGTGTGTGTACATGTGTGTGCGCACTCATGTAGATGCATGTCAATAGGTGGGATGTGCATGTAGGTACCCAAAGAGTGTAGAGATCCCCTGCAGCTGGAGTTATAGAAGGTTGTGAGTCACGTGACATGGATGCTTAGGACGTGAACCCAGGACCTCTTTAATGATTTTTAGTGAGGTGTTTTCTTAGAATTGCCTGCACCAGGATATGGCTGAGGCTATGCACATTCTAGGTTAGAATCTTGCCTTGTTTTCTATATGAATAAAACGGCTTTGGTTCGGTCTCACAATTGTTAGTTCACCGGTGTGCCTTTGAGCTTCCCATAATTCCGAAACCATAATTACAGTTTGTCACCATGAGAAATAAGCCAAGTCTAGATATCTGCCACAATTAATCACCACGAAGTCTCTTATCAACACTGTGTAGACATGGGCAAGAGAGGTCACCGATGCAATCACTTTGCAGAAATGGACTTGGGGCATGTCAGCCAAAAACCAGGTCACCTGTACAATTTATTTTACACTAATGGACTTAGAGCACATCACCGACAAACCAGGTTACTGCGGTCATCCACGGGGCCACAACAAAGTGACAGCACTCCAACCTGTAATTCCATTTAAAAAATGGTAGGAGCATGGAGGGGAGGTATAGTCTGGATGGTTTTGCTGTGATTTTTATGATTTTAAAAAGGAATAAACGACTCTGTC
Organism: Rattus rattus; assembly: GCF_011064425.1. NCBI lineage: Eukaryota > Metazoa > Chordata > Mammalia > Rodentia > Muridae > Rattus > Rattus rattus. The sequence continues at coordinate 7,216,597 of NC_046156.1, forward strand.
AAAGTGATTTCCCTTGGAAATCCCTGACCCAGGCTGATCATGGTCTCCTGCCAACCCATTAGTAATTATTCCTTTTCAATGTTTTAATATCATTGATATAATTGATTTAATATAATGATATCATGGATTTCATACCCTGTGACTTCTTTCTCGCCTTCTTCCCACCCTTGCTGAACTCTCCACTCCCCCTTTTCTCTCTCCCCACCATCAGCAATTTACCAGTGACTACATTGTTGATGACTCCTCACCATGCACCCAACCATCAACTGTTAATAGTGCTTCAAGGTGGGGAGAGGATTCATGAACCTCTCCTCCTTGCGATGGAATACAGCTGCCATGTTTTGTCCAGAAGAGTGCATTCCAGAGCAATGTTCTTCATCCTCTTTCTCTTACACTCTTTCTGTGCACACTTCTGCCACCTCCTCTGATTCTTCCAGTAGGTGATGTGGACGCCCTGCTTAGAGCCGATCAGTCAGCAATAACTTATCCTCAGCACCATCTATGGCTTCCACGTTGCTGGGATGTCTTACTCATCTATGACCCTGTGAGCTACGATGTCCACCGGCCATCAAGATGTGCCCAATGGACATCCATGCAGGCAAAACACCAATACATATGAAATAAAAATAAATAAATTAAAACATTACTGTAAAGATGTGCCCACTGGCGCATTAGCGGCATGGCTGTTTTGTAATCAGATGCTTTCTGATTGGATCTGAAGCCTGCTCTGGAGGAGGGAATTCAAACCTGATCCTATAAGCCTGTTCAAAGATGCACAGGCATCAAACACAGGCCCAGAGTAGGATGGGGGAGTGACTACTGCTGTTTTTCTGAATGGATGTGTTGTGAAACTGCTTTTAAATGTTTATATTTACATCTTTATATCATAGATTAGTACTTGTCTCAGCACTGTTGAGAGAAACTTCTGTTTGCAGGAGGTTATAAATAATGCAGAGAAGAATGGCCAGTCAAAGTGCTGGTAACTATTCTCACTCAGCTCGGCAAGAGCACGGCTGCTCAGTGAGCAGCTTTCTCGCTTTCTGACATATTTCTACTGTCTACAAGGGCACTTGGTGTTGACCACACAACTCAGTAGGAGGATTGATGCATGCCTCAAGTCCCTCAGTAATGCTGTGTGATAGCCACAGGAGTCCAATGCCTTCTAGAAGTCGGACAGCATAAAACAAGCCCTCTCCATAAGACTGCCCTTTATCCACTCACACACATGTGCACTCTCTGCCCCCTCTGTCTCCATTTCTTTCTCTCTTTCCCTATCTCTGTCTCTGTCTCTGTCTCTGTCTCTCTGTCTCTCTCTCTCTGTCTCTGTCTCTCTCTCTCTCTCTCACACACACACACACACACGCAGACACACACACACACACACATACACACACACACACACACACACACCCAGAGGCACAGATGGTCCCAAGCTGAAAAGCTGTCTATAGAGACACAGACAGCATCCAACACATCCACATGTTTTATAAGAAGGTCAAAGTTATTATCAATGTGAATGGGGAAAGTTCACTCTGATTGGAGCCAGGCCGAATAAATCACAAACATGTTAGGAGATTCCTCAGCCACATGCTAGCTTTGACTCTCTGCTCATAACATGGCGGAAGACAGAAGAAGATGGATACATTTTGGTGCATTTATTAAAGTGAAAACTCAAAGAGCCAACATTCTCTTGAGATTCATATACTGTGAGGTGCTGCTCCTGAGACCCCTACACTTCTGCACTTACAAATGCACGCACACAATGTATACCACACACACACACACACACACACACACACACACACACACACACTGGTGCCTCTGCAACATGAAGAATAAAGCAATTAAATGGAAAAGGTAGTTTGTCAGAGAGAATCATAACAGACTTCAATCAAAACATAAGTGAGCTTAAAACAACAGGAACAAACCATAGCAACTGCTTTCTTCTTTTCCTCTATCAGACCAAGTTGTTCACTTCAAATGGGATGTTGATTAGAAGCAATCAAGATATAATTAGCCAAAGAAGGTCACACCGAGGCTGGGTATCCGAACTGATGCTGGCCCATTATTCAAGGGCTTATGACATATGTTGGACCACGCTGCCAATTGACACAAATATTATGCATAGAATATAGATAGCTCTGATCTATGAACACACTGTTGCAGGTCCTGATCTATGAACACACTGTTGCAGGGCCTGAACTCTGAATACACTGTTGCAGGTCCTGAGCTTTGAATACATTGTTGCAGGGTCTGATCTGTGAATAAACTATTGCAGGGCCTGATCTGTGAATGCACTGTTGCAGGGTTTGATCTATGAATACACTGTTGCAGGTCCTGATCTATGAATACACTGTTGCAGGTCCTGATCTGTGAATGCATTGTTGCAGGGCCTGATCTATGAATGCACTGTTGCAGGGCCTGAGCTGTGAATGCACTGTTGCAGGGCCTGAGCTGTGAATGCACTGTTGCAGGGCTGACCAGTGCAAAATGCACAGCTGCAGCTGTATCCAGCTGAGTTGAGAGCCCTATGGGTTTCACAGGGCACTTTCAACATCATTCTTCATTGTTATAGCATCAGTTCAGGTGATTGACACTATTATGAATAAGAATTGTATGCCTGGGAGTTGTACTGAAGGTTTAAATACTATGTTTGTTATATATACATCATATACATATACATCTGTATCCTAGATAATCTAGGAAACCATTTATGAAAATAAACACGTGACTCTTTGTTTATTATAGGGACTTTGGTGTGTGTGGTACAGCAGAAGAAAGAGTAGGAAGATAGTCCTTCACTGACACCGTTCATTCCATAGACACTCACTCATCACCTACTCTGGGGGATTGGAGGTAATGTGAAAACAGTGGGAGACAAACCTAGTAAGAGCCCTTACCCTCAGGCGTTTGCCCCTTAATTCAGGGAGAGAGACAACAAAGCATTTCTTTTTAGTGAGATTGTGTGTGTGCGCGCACATATGTTTAATGTATACGAGTTTGAAGATTATCTATTCCAACAGATGCAGAAATCAAAGATCAGAAACACAAGAACCAGTAGAGAGCAATGTGGCTCTTCCAAGCAATCCCACTCCTCAGTAAATTCACCCAAAGATGCAGAAATGACTGGAGCAGCCGACAAGGACTTCTGGGCTGTGATCGCTTGTAGGAACAAACAGTTACCATCACTCAAGTTCCCTAGTGACTGTGACAGTTTATCTCTGCCTTAGCTTTGATTGAATGGGAATGGATATGGCATCTCCTTACCACACACAGACTTGACCTGGGATTCCTGAATCCTCTCACCCAGTGTGTTAGGGACCACTAGCAGCAGAACGAAGGCAGCCAGCCTTACCTGTGTGGTAGAGCACTGTAGGGGAAGCATCATGGATGTGCCGGTACATCTAAATATGTTAAAGTAAAACAGAACTGTCTTGTTCCTGTTTAAAGAGAGAAGACATAAATAAATCTCTTCCTCGATGCACACCCAACCACAGAAACTTTGAATGCACTGCCTTTAAAGTTCAGCTCCATTGTCTGTATGTGGGTGTGGCTATTTTCACACCTCCTTCATATTGCCTAGCATTGCTTTGCGATTATTGAAAGTTGAAGTAAGTTGTCCACCATCAAGAGACACTATAACATGAGACAAACAATCACGTTGTCACTGGAAATGATGTTGACACACATGTTTAATGGAAGGAGAAATTAATAGTTCATTTATTTCCGGGAGGAGCTTACTCAAAAGAGCATTAAAACACTATTTTTACTATGTATTAGTCTAGAAATACTTACAGAAATAAGTATTAAATTGTATGCAAAAAGAAATCATTACATCCAAATTTGGGGATTATATTTCATTTAATTTTTTGTGTTTAAGGATATCTTTAACACAAACATGTATTGCAGTGGTGGTGTAAACATAAAACAATAGTTACACTTTCTATTGCAAATTATAATAAGCAGCGGTCATGAGCTTTCAATGGCATATTATCCTGCCACTTGATATTCTCTTTATATTTCAATTATTTCATCAGGGCAATGAAGACAGCAGTAGCCCTGCCTAGTTTGCAGCGGTGTGGAAAGAGCCCAAGATGACGCTTGGACTCAAGCAGCTGCTCAACCTCAGGGTGCAAAAGGAAAGTGTGGCACTGATTTTAGACCTCGCTTCCTCTCCTTATCGACCCCCGGGGGTCCACATGCCTGGATGCATGAGTGGGGACTTAGCATCCTTTCCCTAAGTTTCTCAGTGGATTCAGAAATGGATGGTCTTAGGAATCACAGCTCTAGGGCTAGTGCTTGCCTAGCATGCATGAAGCCCTGGGTTTGATCTGCAGCACCCCATAAAATCTAAGCACAGCATTAATGTCAACACTTGGGAGGTAAAGGCAGATAGATCAGAAATTCATAGTTGTTCTCAGCTACATCACAATTTTGCAGCCAGCCTGCATGAGACTCAAAAAAAAAAAAAAAAAAAAAAAAACCACCGAAAAGCTGCAGTTTTAACAACTCAAGAAAAAGTTGTCCCAAGAACTTGTCCAACACTCTATTTTTTAACCAGGAGTTGTTCCTGTCTAAAGGAAATGCAGGGACAAAAAAATGGAGCAGAAACTGAAGGAAAGGCCATCCAGATGCTGCCCCTCCTAGTCGTCCATCCCATCTGAAGGCACCAAACCCAGACACTATTCCTGATGCCCAAAAGTGCTTGCTGACAGGAGCCTGGTATGACTGTCCCCTTGAGAGGCTCTCCCAGCACCTGACTAATACAGATGCAGATCCTCACAGCCACTCATAGGACTAAGCCTAGGCACCCCAGTGGAAGAGTTAGGGAAGGACTGAAGGAGCTGAAGGGGATTGAAACCTCATAGGAAGAACAATATCAACTAACTGGGCCACCCAAAGCTCCCAGGGACTAAACCACCAACCAAAGAGTACACATGGAGGGATCCATGGCTGCAGATACATTGTAGCCAAGGATGGCCTTATCTGGCATTAATGGGAGGGGAGGCCCATGGTCCTGTGGAGGCTCCATGCCCCAGAGTAGGGAGATGCTACAGCAGTGAGGCAGGAGTGGGTAGGTGGAGGAGCAACCTCATAGAAGCAAAGGGAAGGAGGAATAGGATGGGATGGGGGATTTGTGGAGGGGAAACTGGGAAGGGGGACATCATTTTAAATGTAAATAAATAAAATAATCAATAAAAATTATTGTGACCACAAACGTATCATAAATGTACAAGGGACACTTGAAAAAGACTTTCTGCACAAGGTCAGGCTTAGGAATGTAGGAAGCTCTCGAGGAAGTTTCCACTAGGCTTCTCCTCCTCTCCTACCACCTGCCCTGAGCATGTGAGCAGAGATGGTAGGAGGGAGCGGACCAGAGAAAGAGAGAGCTGTTGGGAAGATACAGGAAAGTTACGAAAAGGTTCACCGAGAAGAGGTGGGTTGTCTTTCCATGAGACCCTCCTACAGAGCCTGAAGGTGCCCCAGGAAGGACAGACAGACCAACAGCTCATTTTGCAGCTGAGGGCCTCACCTGTGGAAGACCTGCCTCTGTGCCTGTTTGAGGAGGTAGAGAAGAGAGAACTTAAAGGAGTTCAGGGACCAGGATGTTATGGTGAAGCAGCCTGGTGCAGAAGGACTGGGGTTAAAGAAATGGGCTTGGCTCTTTCTGGCTGTAGAAAGCACGGGGGTGACACACCAGGAACAGAACTGCAGGTATGTGGCCAGGGAACAAACCAAAGCTGACATTTCACTCCAGACAACTGAGTAAGGAATCTCCAGTATCCCATAAGAGGAGCTGTGTTTACATAGATGTGTGATTGTGTAGTGCAGGTGTGTGTGTGCACATGGGCAGTTGTGTGTGCACACATGTGCATGTGGAGGCCAGACATTGACACTGGATTTCTACTTTGACCACCACCTTATTTTTATGGATCTTGGAGAAAGAACCTCCAATCACCACCTTCCTAAACCAGCCTAATTCCTAACTACATTCTAAACATCTGTCGTCTTACTTCAAACGACTGAGAACGTCCTGTCTCTCATAAGGGAAGCCCTTCTCGTTACATGGCACTAGGTTGTGTAGTAATGCTCAGAGATGGCTCTGTGAGCCATTTCTTTGCCTCCTCTCTCTTTTGAGACTAGATCTCTCATTGAACCGAGGCCTCATCTATTTGGTGGTTTAGGCTACTGTCTGTCAGAAGGACTGACTAATGCATCCCAGGGATCTTCCCCTCTCTAACCTGGGAGCTACAGACACCCACAGTACCCAAATTGCATGGGTGCTGGGGATTAGAATTGGTCCTCATGTTTATGTGACAGTCACTTTACTGATGAGGTGTTGCCACTAACACGGTGAGAACACAGTTCACTCCTCAACGGTGCCCATCTTGGGTAAGCATCTAAATGCTACCTCGGTCTCACAGTAGCTTGTTAACCCTAGTGAGGTAGAGATATGAAGATTTCTGGGGCTCTGAATGCCAGAGGCTTGCATTGAAAAATGCTACCCTCAGGCTCAGAAAGAGATCCTGCCTCAAATGAACAAGGCACAGTGTGATGGAGGAGGATTCCTATATCCTACTCTGGCCTCCGAGGGCACACACAGGGGTGCACACCTGCGCGTGCATGAACAATCAGCAAAGTCAGACACATAATGCATTCATTTTATTTTTTTTTAATTTTGAGGTGATAGTCACAGTATTTCCTCTGCCCTTTCCCCCTCCAACCCTGACCCACCCCTCCTTGATCTCATTCAAATTCATGTCTTCTTTTGTCACTAATCGCCATCACAAACACATATGTGCGTGCGTGTACATACATTCCTAAATGTTACCTGCCTGGTCTGTATAACGCTACTCACGCGTATGTTTCCATGGCCGAACATTTGGAAAACGATTTCTTCCACTCTCAGCATCCTGTGAAGGGTGGAGGCTTTCCCCATGCCCTTCGGCACGTCTACTGGTATCATCCTCGTTTGGTTCATGTTTAGAGAGTTGTGTTGGTGAGATTTTATTGGTGTAGCTCCTGACACTTCTAAGGACACACTCTCACAGCAAACTCCCTGATCCTTTGGCTCTTTCTGTCCTTCTGCCCCATCCCACTTCCTTAATGTTAGGCCCGGGTGTGTTTCGGAGACGTATCCATTGGGACTGGGTTCCGAAACTGTGCACTGGTGTTTTTTTCTGTGAAGGTCTCCATCTGCTGCAAAGAGAACTTCTCTTGATGTGGGGGTGAGGACCACACTTCCTCTGTGGGTGTAAGGGGATGATGTAGTCAGGGATCAGGCTGCTCTAGTAAAGGGGTGATTGAAGGGTCTCCCCCAAGAAAATAAGGTGGAGATTAATAAAAAGCAAACCCAATGTCGGTGCCTGGCCTCCACACGCGAGTGCACCTGTGTGTATTACATTACACACGCACATACCCAGGAAAACACATACATACACATACCTACAAAGATTCACGGAGACCTGAGGGGAGAAAAGGCCTATCTTGAATGGAATGTTATTTGACCCTAAAGAAAAATGAGATTATGAAACTGGTGGGAAAATGGGTGGATTTGGACAGTACTATATTAAGAGAAGTGATCTCGCCTCGAAGGATTTTATATACTCAGACCCTAGCTCTGTGTGTGTGCACATGCATGTGCATGCATGTCTGCAAGCACATGTGTATGTGTGTGTGTGTGTGTGTGTGTGTGTGTGTGTGTGTGTGTGTGTCTATAGCCTGGGTAAGTAGAAATGAACCCACGAGAAGAGAAAGACTTGTTTGGGTAAAGGGCAGCAAGACATGGAGGTGGACTGGAGTTTATGGGGGTGGGAGAGGAAGGGCACACAAGTATCAAGGGAGTGGGGACAAGAGGCAGAAGGAAGATCACCACAAACAAATTCTCTTTGAAAAATGCTACCATAAAACCTGCTCCCTCATATGGTGATTTTAAAGCTTAATTTTTTTTGAAGGGAAAAAAAAGATTTGTGCTGAATTGTGAGGTTTCCACTTCTCAGAAGTGTGCTATTTCAAACACTTTCCAAAAGGAAAGGTCACAGCACAGTGTGACACCAGATTGGCCTTAGACATTCTGAACACAGAATGCAATGTCCTCAGGTTCCTGGGGAAAATTACCTTTCAAGCCACTAATCTATGAAGTTGGACCACAAATCAAATACAAAGAAGGGAAAATCATATGAGAGGAAAAGGCATTTCCAGAGCTCCACACACTTCCCGCCTGTGATCTCTGATCTCAGGGAGGTAGCCAGGGATGTCCTCCTCCAAACCGAGCAGTTTACAAAGAAGGGAGCCCTCTTGGCCCACAGGAACCAAGAACAGAGTGTGTGTTCTGAAAGAATGGCTGCTGTTTAGTTGAAATTAAATTTAACTGGGCATTCTGTGCATTACTTGCTAAATTTGGCCACTTTTGAACAATGACCAAAGCTTGTGAGAAGCCTACAATTAACCACAATGTTCCTGAGTGACTGAGTGACTGAAAGCATGGCCATGCAGTGAGGTGAAGATGGTCATAGAGTGAGGTGAAAATGGCCGTGCAGTGAGGTAAAGACGACCATGCAGTGAGGTGAAGATGGCCGTGCACTGAGGTAGGTCTTTAGAGAAAGCAGACTCCTGGGAGGGAGAATTATTTGAATCTGAACATGTGTGGTGGTCCTGATGGTGGCTATTGTATTAGTTAACACTTGACCAAGCAACTGAAGGAAGGAGGAGGGCTATTTAGGTTCATGGATGGGCATTATGATGGGGAGTCTTAGCAAGATCATGACACTACTGATCACATTGCATCCCTGGTCAGGAAATGGGGAGCTGTGAATGCTGGGGTTCCACTGCTTTCTCCTTTTGCATTCAAGACCCGAGCTCAGGAATGGTGCCACCCAAGGTCCTTCTACTTGAAATTGACCCAATTTAGGAACTCCTCCCTCACAAAGGACATGCCAAGGGGTGATTTCCATTGTGATTCTACACTATGTCAAACTGACAACCAACATTAACCATTATAGTACTTAAGATAAAATTCATAACCAAATAAAAATTGTATTAGAATCTTGTGTGAAGTCTATGTGTATGTGTCTCTGTGTATGAGTGTATGTGAGTGTATGTACCTGTGTATATGGTTGTGTGTATGTCCGTGTGTGTGTGTCTGTATGTGCATATGTGTATGTCTATGTCTGTGTGTCCCTGTGTGCATATGTGTGTGTGTCTCTTTCTCCCTCTGTGTGTGTTTTGCTCTATGTTGAGACACATTAAAATGTGGGCTGGTCTTACACTATTATTAAAGTGCAGTTATGATTTTATATCTGAGCTTGGTAGAAACAAAAGGACAATGGCCTGGCAGTGAATAAAGACTGGGTAGTTACAGTAAAAGCAAAGCCATTCACTTCTTCCTACTTCTGGTATCAAACACAACAGAACATGCCCGGCTCTGCTGAAGTTACAATACTTGGTGTACACAGTAATAAAGGGGACTGTGTAAAGGAGGGAGCAAATACAAAAACTGCTAAGTGGAACTGAAAAGGAAAACCAGAGGGAACAGGGCAGGGGATAATACTCTCTTGCACAAAGAGGATCCTAGACACTGTCAAGTTAGGACAGGAAGTAGAGGGACGTTATCAACTGCTACTGAAAGGAGCTAGAAAGAGATTTGATCTCAGACATGGGGGTGTGGATAAAAAGAGCAACAAAGTTGGTTTTCCAGGGAAGGTTATCAATGGATACCAGCTAAAGTTAACAAAGTATAAACTAAGAGAATAAGAACACCACCAAAAGATACTTTTTTAAAAATTGCCAGAACTTAACCTGAGACAGGAAAGAGAATAAGTTATGGGCAAAGAGTCAAGGTGGGTGGCCATTCCCTTTGTTATAGTTTCTTCATTACCGTGTAATTTGCTTTCAAGTACATATAGTATTTTAAAATTTAAAATTTGGCATATCATCTCAGGTACAACAATGTCCTCTAGAGACACAACCTCTATATCCAAATTTACGCAAAATTTAAAAATTAAATCGAATAGGAGATTGGGGCCGGTCACCTATTCCAACAGATTTGTGGGGGCAGTTGTCATTTTGTGAACGGTTCTATGGTGACTTGAAGGATATTTTCCTTCCCAGTCTTCTGCTCAGGGATCTGTCAGTCTTTCTGCGTGTTGAAAACCCTCCCAGCGATCTTCGTAAGCTGAAGTTCTTGTAGTAGCCAGAAGGTGGCACCACAATCAACGAAATTCCTGTTTTGGCCTCGAAGCCAACATAGTGAGCAACTTCCCCTGTGCAGAGAAAGTTACACTTAAATAAACATTCTGTGCCCTCTGAAGCCTCGGGTTCATCTGGCTTGGAACTTTAGGAAACTATCAGCGTTTCTCCCACAGTCTCTTCATTTGGGAGTAGATAAATCATAAAAGGACTCCCCAGTACTGGAGTCACAAGCATGGGTCACCATACCCAGGTTTTAAAACATGTGTTGAATGGACTGGGCTCAGGTCTACATGCTTACAGAATGGGCACCTTACTAGTTAAGCCATCTCCCTGGCCCCTTCCATGGAAGGCTGACGACAATTTGCAAGAAAGTGTCAGTTAGCTCTCTCCCTCCACGGTGTGGGTTCCAGGAATGAACTCAGGAGGCCAGGTGTGGCAGCAAGTGCCTTCACCCACTAAGCCACCACTTGGCCCAACTTTGCTTCTTGGACTGAATCACATCTGGCACATTTCTATGTCAAAAACACAGCTGTACACAGTAACCTGAAAGATTAATGGCATTCCCTTATATAACCATATCAGTGCATTTAACCAATCTCTTTTGAAAGACAAGTAGACTGCTTTCCATTCTGACTACTGCCTAGTACCGGCTACAGTTGCTTGTTTAGTTTCATTGTTACTGTTTTGGCTGTGATGAGAGACAGTATGAGTCTTTCTGAAAGTTCTTTCACCTGACACATTCTCAAAGGCTAGGTCCCAGTAGGTGACAGTATTAGTGAATGTTTTAACCAATCAGAGGTAGGTCCTCCTGGGAAAAACGTTAGATCTCTCTGATGGAGCCATTAGGACTGTTGCTGCTTTTTGTTTTGTTTCTTTGCTTTTGGCTCTCATGAGAGGATCGCACCTCATCTGCTGCAGGCTTCTGCCCTGGTGCATTGTGCAATCGCCAATGCAGAATCATGGACTTACACTTCTGAAACCACGGACAAACAGAGCTTTGCTCTTTGTTTTCACCTCGGTTTCCTTGGAGCGATGGAAAGCTGACACAGCTTGTGGAGTTTAAAAATGCATTCAAGCTCCCATTAAGTTAGAGTCCAGGATGGAAACTGCTGAACCACGAAAGATTCAATGTTGGAAAAATTCAATGCCGCCATAGTACACTGCCACCATAGTACCCTGCCACCAGGGTACACTGCCACCATAGTACCCTGCCACCATAGTACACTGCCACCAAGGTACACTGTAACTAGGATACACTGCCACCAGGGTACACAGTCACTAGAAGACAGTGAACTGCTAATTTCTTACTTCACCAGACACAGGAAATTTTAACCTTTTTGTATTTGACAATCTCATGGGCAAAAGCAATAAGAAAACTTTTTGTTGATTTTTTTTGTGTACCCCAATCTCACTCATTTCCCCTTACCTTTGAATCCTTCCTCTGCACTTGCAACCTCCCCTCCCCAACAAAAGAAAACAAAATCTCGTTGTGGAAGCTGCAGTGTGTCCCACAGGATACACTGTTGTCCACACTCCTCTGCTTGCAAAGGTTCATTGCAATGAGCCCTTTGGTCTGGTTTGAGATTGAGATTCCTCCTGCTATCCTGTTGCTACCCTGTGTCATGGAGAGCCTGCAGCGTTGGATCTGCTGGGCTGGCCTCTTCATGAGTTCCAGCTGTTCACAGATGGAATAGATGCTGGGATGGGTCAACTCAGAGGCCTTGATCTGGGACTAAGTGGTAGCCCACCAACTCTCTCACACCCACACCACCAGGCCAGATCTACTGTGCTGCCCAGCTAGGTGCAGGGCTCACTCTCCCCAGTGCTACAGCTGGTGAGGGGTGGGGCAAGCTCTCCTCGGTTCTCCAGTAGGTGAAGAGCAGGGCGAACTCTACACAGCCCTCAGACATCACTATGGCCCCAGGCAGTGGCCCAGACCAGGGCCGTCCCAATGGCCTTTGGTGGTAACAGACCCCGTACTGCTGCAGGGTCAGGGACCCAGACAGGGCTGGCTGTTTGTGGCATTATAAGCAAAGACCTCGCCATGGCTCTAGGTGACATCACCAGCTACTCGCACCAGGCGGTTCCTCACTAACCTCTCATCTCCAGGTCTGCCTCTCTTCCCTGTGCCCACATCCTTCTGCTTCTCTTTCTCTTCCGTTTCAGTCACCCACTTGCTCTTGCTGCCGGGGACTCTCATGCTCTGGGGTCTACCGGGCAGGGACTCTCTCAGGTATGATCTCCCTGGGCAAAAATAACGTTTAAATTTGCACTCCCCTTTTCACCTGTGCTGCAGGTTCCCCATTGCCCCTGAACACTGCAGTATGTTGTTTCCTATTTGTGACTTTTCTCGTTTTTAGTGGATACTTTTTTTCAACATCATATACCTCTTGGCGCCACAGGCTCATGGGAGGATCCGGTTCTCTCCTTCCACCCTTACACGGGTTTCTGGGTCAGACCCAGGTTTGCACAGTCAGCAGCCTTGCTGATCCACCTTGAAGGCCCCCAGATGATGTGCATTTCACTCCTGATTTTTATGTTCAGATCCTAAAGCTGTTCTAGTCCTGGATCGCCATTTTTCTTTAATTTTTTTATAAAGATTTAGGCGGTTTCCATTTATTTTTGTTTATTTGTGGGGGATTTGGGATCTTTTGTTTGTGTGTTTGTTTTTGCGACAGGATCTCTCTATGTGGTACTGGAACTTAGAACTCAGTATGTAGACCAGGCTGGGCTCGAACTCTTGGAGATCTGCCTCTGCTTCCCAGGTGCTGGGTTTACAGGGATGAGCTGCTATAGCCAGCACTTTCAGAGGTTTACTTTTAATAACCGAATTCTTCAAGTTTTCTGTTACGGTTTTGGTTTTGCTATTATATTTGGAAGATGCTGTTTGGCACACAATTTTATAAAATCACTCCAGACTTGTGTTATTTATCTATAAAGCCTTCACTGCCTCCAAGGTTTTAGGTATGGGTTATGATGTACACACAGTTTTACTTTCATGAATAGTATTTCATTTATCTCAATGCCCTTTGCCTAATAAAATGCATTTTCCTGCTAATGACTTGAAATTCTGCATCATATTAAAACTCTGGTCTTGCTCCAAATCTAGGGACGGGTGCCTATAACCTCACAGGTTATAAACTCCGGAGGCCAAGGAAGGAAGATTGCAAGTTTACTGCCTTCGCGTCAGTGCGAGCTCAAGGCCGCCACAGGCAACTTCGACTTGGTTCCAAAATAAAACAAACAAACAAATAAATACAAAGATGTGAAAATAAAGACATAAACAAATGAACAAGGCCCAGACACATGGCAGAGTTCCCATATCCATGTGTGTAGCCTCGGATTCAATAGCCACCCCTGAAAAAATGTATTTATAGTTGGACTTATTTCTACCTAGTTTTATGACCATTCTATACTTTAGAATACTGTCCTAATTCTGATGAGTTCACTCTAATATTTTCCTTTAACATATTTCATTCAATTGCACACATCTATTTAATTTTAAGGTTCATTTCTTTTATCTTATGTGCATGAGCGTTTGGCTTGCATGTGCATTGCGCACTGTGTGCATTGCCTATTGTCCGTGGAGGCCAGATGTGGGCATCCGATCCCCTGGAACTGGAGGCCAATCTCTGAACCTGTCTTCAGGAGTAGTAAGCACTCTTACCTGATAAGATGTCTTTCTGGTCCCTTAAATTAAAAAAAATTAAGCTTTATTTTTATTTTACTTATATGGGTGTCTTGCTTCTCCTCCATAACTATATATATCATGTGCATGCAGTGTCCATAGAGGCCAGAAGAGGGCACTAGATCCCCTGGAACTGGTGTTAAAGATGAGCCTTATCCGAGCGGGTGCTGGGAATTGAACTTGGGTCCTCCAGAAAAGCATCCAGTGTCCTTAAACACCGTGTTACTTCTCCTGCTCCCTACTTTAAAAATTTAATATTGGGTACAATTTGATTTTCTTTAAATATTTTCACATACCGTCAAGTCTATAAGCATAATTTTAAATTGGTACACATTTTATTATGATAATTAAAACATCAACCCCACCATATTTGTCTCACTTAGGGTTGGCTACTCTTGCTGGGGCCAAGCACAATGACCAAAGTAGTCTGAGGGGGAAAGGGTTTCTTCAGCTGGCCCTCCATGCCACAGTTCATTATCCATGGAAGTCAGGACAGGAACTCAAGCAGGGGAGGAACCTGGAGGCAGGAGCTGATGCACGGGCCATGGAGGGTGCTGCTTACTGGCTTGATCCCCATGGCTGCTCAGTTGGGTTTCTATAGAAACCAGAATCATCAGCAACCCCCACACACACACACAGTGCACTTTTAAATGACATTGAAAGGCTTACATACATTAATATAGGTTTAAAGTTCAGAAAAAAAGTATATGTTTATTATATAATAACTTTGTAGGAAATTGAAAATATAAAAATCCTATTATCTAACAACATGTTTCGAAATAATTGTTTTTGCGGTTGGAAAAAAAAAATGTTTGACTCCCGCTTCATCCTACTTATACGGAATATAAGTTCCGGCCACGATGGAAATTTGAACATATAAAAGGAAATTACGGCAAGAACTAGAGAGATACGAGCAAATGACACTCTCAGGGTCAGAACTTGGATGAACATGGTGGGTTACTGCGATCATGGGCACCTTCCCCAAGGGTCTTAGATTTCAGTAAGTGGAGGGACTGGAACTGTCACTCACATGTTGCTGAAATCTGTTCAGCTTCAAACTAACTTTTATCAGACCTTGTATTTGGGTAAACAGTCTGTTAGGCCAGACTCGCTTCTGGATAGACTTTCTATGCTGCAGTCTGGGACGCCACCTCTTCGTCTGAGGCAAATGGGTCAGGGGATCAGGCCTGGAAGACTTGTTTGCTATACGAAATCCTGTTAAAAGTCGCCTGTTCAAAGTACCTGAGGATTTGGAGATTTCTATGGTGTGTGTGTGTGTGGTGTGTGTGTTTTCTGTTTTGTTTTTGTTTTTTGTTTTTTCTAAGCTTAAAACACATTTATAGCCTAGATTCAAATTCAGTTCAGGTGTCTGTGACACAGAGGCTTTTTTTGGGGAGACCTCCTTCCTGGAATCTGAATTGATAGCATTAGGGGTTTCCTGCTCCAAACCTCCAGCTTTTCTGGTTTCTCTGCAGTTATTCCACCCCGTGGATTCCTCCGGTCTTTACTGGATGCCTGTCTTTGAGTCGATACATCTCTTGCCATAATACGTTCCCAGTTATGGGTGGAAACTACAGAGACGGGACTGAGCATCCTGGAGTGCGTTTCTACTGCAACCCTCTTGTTAACTAAACTTCTGTTGTTCCGTAACTATTCAAAGCCAGAAGCTCAACTGGTTGTAATGAACCAGAAGACCTAGCAGCAGTCCCATTAGTGAAGGCAAAACAAAGGAATGGACCATGGGGGTGGGGCGGTAAACGTTTTCTAAAACTACGAGCCGGGTTTTTGTCTATCTGATTGATTTAGGTAAACAGCTCGCTTTCGAAAACAGACACCTCTGTTTTGATTGACATTGGACACGCTTCTCTTGCTGTCAGCGCACCAACCACAGTTGTCAAATCGCTCCCAAAGACCATCAAAGACCTAGGAATGCTACAGAAATCACAATGATTGTCAGCAGACATTATAGTAAAAACAGGCCCAATAGTAGCATGGCGTGGGCAGTTCAGCCATGGATCAATGCGGTCACGCAATAGCCCAGTCCAAAGCGCATGCTCTAAGTATGGCCGCGGCCAAATCTCTGGTCCCATCCTTTCGAGTTTTATTTTCTCTGATCAGAGTGGAGGTGCAGAGCGTAAAATCTCCAAACAGCTTACAGCTGTCTGCGAGAAGAGACAGGAGAAACGTCCTCCCTGAGTCTCACGATTTCTGCGAGGTCCCGTGGGACTGAGGCTGAGTCTCGACCTTCCTACGCGCTGAGCTGACATGTGGAGGTTCCACCTTAGACAGTAAACCCATGCAAAGCACAGGTGGCCATACTCACTCATTGGGGGTTCCCTTCTGGCCACAGAATTGTCCCTGGCTGTCTGTAGGGTAGGCCATTTTCCTGGGGTCACCATGTACCCAAGCTGCGGGAACAAGAAAGGACAAATTCTACGTGAGCACCATCTGGCTGAAGGCAGTCTAATTTGAGAGATTAGAATTGCCAGGCAACGCTCACCTCTTCCCCCCTCAGTCATAGAACACTATCGATTTTCTTCAAAGAGTAATTTCTTAATGAAAAGAAAAATGATACGTGGGTGAATTGGTCTGGAAGCGCGCTTTTCTCCCCACCAGATTCATCTGGGCTGCAGCCAAAACATGAGGTAACCGCACAGAGAAAATGACAGTTATGAAAAGGAGGAGGAGGGGGGTGCAGACAAAAGCTCACTTGGAAGAGAAGACGCCTTTTCTAAAGTTCGAGCAGAAATGACTTCATACCAGCGCTGATAGATTTGCACCCAGCAGAATGAGGTAATGCTTTGTGGGGGAGGGGGGCATTCAGAAGTGAAAAACACTGCAAAATTCAGCGGCATCTCCGATTTCATAGGACATTCAAAAGGCAAACAAGGGCACAGCGGAAGGCAACCCACAGTAAAGCTCGCCAAGTGTCTGTCCGATAATCTCAGAGCTTAATGCAAACACTGTACACCCCTGACCTCGCTCAGTATAATAAGGCGGTGGTATTTCCTGTGGGGACGCTGGGCTCTGCTATACACAAGCTCATTGCCTCTTTTGTTTGTTTTTGCATGGATTATAGACTTGGCCTGACAGCTAGACCACGAACCTAATAGAGAGTAGTACCTAAGACGTGTGCATTGTAACTGAATTCTTCCACCTTCTCCAGTTTCGACAAAACGCAGTCTTTTTCGACAAAAGTCCAGCTTGCATATACACCTTCTGTCCTTTGCTTCTGGTGAGGTGTCTTGCCCATCTCCTAACCCGCACTTACTGGATCTGACAGTTTGCCTTACAATTCAATCGCCCTCCTGCACGTGGCTGGTGTGACCAGAGATGATAAAGAAATCGATTTCCCGAACGAAGACTACACTAAGGAAGAGGGTCTTTTCCTCAGCCCCATCCCATTGGCCCAAGCCTTTCTGTTCAGTGTTGAGCACCAGGAAGGCTTCCCCACGCTAATGTCACGAAGGCCAAATCAGCTCTATCTTGGATTCCATCTGGTGAGATCTGGGTGGTCCTCCGTATTCTCCAGAAGAGAGAGAATGAACTCTAAGTGGCCGTGTAAACGGCACTGGGGTGCTCAGAGCTCACTCAGACCCGCATTACACTGCTTCTGTGCCTTCCTTCCCCACACACTGGCTGAGACTAAGACACAGAGAGAACCAGTTTTATCCAACTCTACGTTTCTTTTTTCAACCCCGTCTTAATGTGTCTCTTTTAGCTTTATCCTAAAATATGTTATCCTTTTTCTCTAAATAGTTATTTACTGAGAATTAGGCATCCGATTCCTTTCTATATAACTTTTCTTTACAGGATTTCATACATATACACAATGCAACGTGATCATGCCCTCCCCAACTCCCCATATCACCCCAACTTCCCCTCCAACTCCCCATATCGCCCCCAACTCCCCCTCCCCAATCGCCCCAACCCCATCCAACTCCCCCATATCACCCCAACTTCCCCTCCAACTTCCCCATATCACCCCAACTTCCCCTTCAACTCCCCATATCACCCCAACTTCCCTCCAACTCCCCCATATAGCTTCAACTCCCCATATCACCCCAACTTCCCTCCAACTTCCCATATCATCCCAACTTCCCCTCTAACTCCCCATATCCCCCAACTTCCCTCTAACTCCCCATATATTTCAACTTCCCATATCACCCCAACTTCCTCAACTCCCCATATCCCCCCAACTCCCCCTCTAACTCCCCATACCCCCCCAACTTCCCCATATCACCCCAACTTCCCCTCCAACTCCCCATATCGCCCCAACTTCCCTCCAACTCCCCCCATATCACCCCAACTTACCCTCCAACTCCCCACATCACCCAACTTCCCCCCCAACTCCCCCCACATCATCCAACTTCCCCTCCGACTCCCCATATCCTTCAACTTCCCCTACAAGTCCCCATATCACCTCAACTTCCCCCAACTCCCCCACATCACCCAACTTCCCCCTCCAACTCCCCATATCACTCCAACTTCCCCCTACAAGTCCCCATATCACCTCAACTTCCCCCTACAGCTCCTCCCCACTACCGTCCTCTGTCTTCATTTTAAGTGTGGTAGCACTGCTCACATGTGTAGTGTATGGAGCCATCACTGGAGCATAGACAACCAGTGGCCACACCCTGAAAAGGGAATGAGTCTCCCTTCCCCCAAAAGCTCCCTAGTAAGGAGTGGGACCTGGAGAGTATCCCCCATATTTAGATATCTATTTCTTATTATCTATAACCCAGATCAAATTATTTAATTATTTTGACTCCCAACTGTCTGAGTAACTACTAAAACACAGACACAGTGGTATCAGAATTCACAGAATATTGAGACTAAGAGGCCATTATGGATGTAGAAAACTACCGAACCCCCAGAACCCACTCTAGATCAGTAATGCTAGCTAGCTCTTTCTTTAATTCCTCAAAAATCATTATAGGACAGCTCCCAGAAGCTTCCGCCGGTGCAATGCTGTTTGACCCAGGAAAGATTAGGGACAATAAGGGAGACACTAATAAACAGGACACTGTGGTGGGCAGCCGTGGGCATCCGGGAGCATCTGGGAGTCTCCATTGTACACTTGCTCTCATAACTGTGAACACATGGAGGAGTGAGGGGAAGTGGGGTCTCCATCAGTAGTAGCTGTCACGACATTGTCTCCCCTTTATATCGTCTACCTACTGAGTGACCACTCTATGATGTGGGTCAGAAGACATGTCTGGAATGCGTGTCAGAGTTCTCAAAGGGAATGGAAAGGAGGGAACGAGGTTTATAGAGGGAAGAAGAGAGAATGGAAATGATTACAATTTGAACAGGGAGTTGGGAGTGGGCAGGAATGGCAACCAAAGGAACCACATGAGATGTGTGTGTGTGTGTGTGTGTGTGTGTGTGTATGCGTGCGTGTGTGTGTTTGTATATATGTGTATGTATATATGTACATATATGCATATAGATGTCTATCTATATGTGTGTGCATTTATCTGTATGTGTAACTATAATAGAGTGTATTATCTGCTTGCGATGAGTCATGGAGTTTCCGCTAAGCCTGGGGCCTCGTGTGACTCATGCGTCTCACAGGAACTCTGAGATGTTGGCATATGTAAAAACCTGTTTGATCTATAGTTTATTTCTCTTATTTTAACTGATAGAAGTGGGCTGCTGCTTCCTGAGGCCTCTGTCCTTAGCCAGCTGAAGGTAGTGGCAGGGAAGCTCAAACAGAAGAAATGACTAGAAAATGCTTCCATAAGAAAACGTTTACACACATTCGATATTGAAAAATAGTTCCTTGGTGAGGAAGATTGCATAGATTAGGCGATGACTCCTGCTAAGTACACATGAGGAATAAGCTTGTTTTAGTTTCTTTCTGTTGCTGTGATAAAATGACCCTGACGAAAAACAGCTTAGGGGAGAAAGGTTTATTTTAAACTCATATTCTCGCTGCAGAGAAGCCGAGGCAGGAAGTTAAACCAGCTAATCAAACGGTATCCATAGTCAACATGAGCCAGGCTTGCCTGAGCGTGCTCAACTGAATCGCTCCAGTCAGAGTTCACGACCCCCTGAGTGGGTGATGGCACTGCCCACTCTAAGGCTGGTTCTTTCTGTACCCATCGAGGTGATCCAAACAATACCTCCCAGACGCGCACAGGCCAACATGTCTAGACAGTGCCCCACCGAGACATTCTTCTGGGCTGATTTTAAATGGTGCGATTTGTACCCAAACCTGACAATTATCACTTAGCACAGCTAGTCTGTTAATGGTAATGCCCTCCCCAACTCCTCCATATCACCCCATAGCTGGGAAATGAAGTGTCCCCTCCTACTGCCCCTGGGTCCCTAATAGAGAGTGTTCAGAGTTGAAGACCCTGGAGGTGATTAGCTCTGGAAGACTCTGACGTTAGCGGGATGACCCATTGATAGCCCAGTCATTTGATGGAATTGTCAAAAGGTGGTTGGAACTTTAGGCAGGAAAGCCACCTGAGGAAGTAGGTCACTGTGGGGAAGAGCTCCTTGGTGAGCTATGCCTTATCCCTCGCCCTCTTATCTTCTCCCTGCTTCCTGTGGACTCTGAGAGAAGCACCCGATGTTCCCACGCTTTGGTTATTTGGTTCTTGCAGGGGAAGGGAGGGAGGAGGAGGGTAGGGAGGGGGAGGGGGAGAGGGTGCCTCAGGCTGGGTCTGGACATGCAGAGACAGGAGAGGGAAGGACATCCTTTCTCTACCTTCTGGACCTGAGCTTCAGTGATGTTTACTGAGTAATTTCTACCTTCCCCACTCAGCTCTGGTGAGGAAGCCGGGCCACAGATGATGTGTGTTTGAGCCGGAGCATGGAGACTGTGCTCTCAGCTGCCAGAGAGAGAAGGAAAGGGGACAGGGGGCAGCAGAAGCCATTGTGACACCGTTCAGAAAGTCAGGGCACCTGGTGTAGAAGCCACATGCCCACTAAGAACTGAATGGATTATCAGAACAAACACAGGCTATGGATGCAAAAACACATGACTTGTGTTACTTTGTATTGTGAGACAGGGGCTTATGTAAGTCAGGCTGGACTACACAAGTAGTCAGGGATGCTCCTAAATGCTTGTTTCTCCAGTTCTACCCCAGAGTGCTGGGGTCATAGGTGTGTACCATCGTGCCTAGTTTATGTGGTGCAGGGAATTGAACCTGGGATTTTGTGACTTCTAGGCAAACCTTCTACCAGCCAAGCCATATCATCACTGACACATATCATAGTAACATATGATAAACATATCATAGTATGAGGGAAAACTCAACATTTCTACACTGGTTACATTTATAATGTTAATTAGACATAATATTTTATTAATTCGCTGAAATAAATTCACTAGTTTCTAGGCGTTTGTTTTTGTTTGTTTGTTTGTTTGTTTGGAAACACTCTCAAACATGAAGAATTAAAGATTAGGCAATTCATTCAATGTCGATCGAGAAGACGTCGTCACAAATGTGGGCTCCCGGTGCAAGGTGAAGACCAGTATTGTTACATCGTTGACCTGTCTAACAAGTCACCCAGAAGCCTATGGTAACCAACGCAAATACTTTATGACATGTCCCTTTCAAAATCTGGCAATAATGGTCACTAATAAAACTCCTTTTTTCTCTCTCGAAAAAGTCAATATACAGTTAATGTCCGATGGAGGTTGGAGAAGAAATTTTCTTTGAGGGTGTGGCCTGTGGTATGTCCACTGTGCTCCAGGATGGCCTTCCACCATGAGTATCTAGACAACACAAACTGGACATGGGTTTTTTTATTTTTTTTTAATAGACTTGAAATTGGGAGGGAAAGAAAGGTGATTTTGAGAAGAGGGAAGAGTCAGGGTGAATATGATCAAAATGCATGCATGAAATTTTCAAAGAAGAGATAAAATGTGTTTTCAAGCAAACACAATGCCCCTACTTAACACAAATGAGAAACAGGAAGTAATTCATAGTTAAAGATGCACACATTGGCACACCGGAGCTCAGGGGCGAGTGGTGAAGGCAGTGAGGAGGTCAGTGGCAATATCCATCTACAGTCAGAGTCACTCCCATTTTCAGTGTGAAACCGACTGTGCCTTGCCTCTAAGAGACAGAACGTGAAGTAGTGCTGGCCTCGGTGGCCTTTGAGAGTAAGTGGGAGACACCACAGCATCTGCTCTGATGGCCTGTGTCCCTGGTCTAGCCCCAGGTAATGTCGCCTGACAACACTGGGTCCTGTAGAAAAGCCCACGTGAGGGAGGCTAATGTCCATATTCCCAACACTTGGGACCCTGAGCTATAGCACCATGAGCGGGCAGCATGGTGAGTTTCAGGCTAACCTGGGCTATGGCATTGTAGAAACTTCAGGGGGCAGAGTGAGGGACAAGGTTAGAACAGTGTCAAGGGCTTCAGCTTGCCCTCATTGTACTTCTTCAGTAGTGAAGAGTCTCTGTCTTAGTGGGTAATTAAACAGTCTAGGTTATGAACAAAACCAAACAGCCGTGTGTGTGTGTGTGTGTGTGTGTGTGTGTGTGTGTGTTGGATATGTGTATCTATGTATTGTCTGTGTTTGTGTTGTAGGCATATGTTTGTGTGTGTATCTGTGTGTTTATGTGTGCCTGTGTCTGTGTTGTATGTGTATATCTGCATCTATGTTGTACATGTCTGTGAGTGTGTCTTTGTGTGTCTGTGTATATGTCTGTGTGTGTGCGTGTGAGCATGTTGTATGTATGTGTGTTTGTATGTGTATATGTGTGTATGTGTGTGCTTGTGTGTGTATTTGTGTATGCCTGTGTGCTTGTTGTACATGTGTCGTATGTGTGTGTGTATGTGTGTGTGCCTCTGTGCTTGTTGTATGTATGTTGTATGTGTATGTGAATGTGTGTGTCTGTATATGTGTCTCTGTGTTTGCCTGTGTGCTTGTTGCATGTATGTTGTATATGTGTGTTTGTGTGTGTATATGTGTGTGTGTGTGCCTGTGTGCTTGCTGTTTGTGTATCCAGGCATATTATATGAGTGTGTGTGTGTGTGTGTGTGTGTGTGTGTGTGTGTGTGTGTGTGTGTGTGCTGTATGTGGAGAGTACATAGGGACTGGAGGTCAACCTCAGTTGTGATTCTTTATGTGCTGTTCACTTGAGTTTGTTGTTGTGTTGTATTGTTTTGTTGAGACAGGGTCTCGTTCACCTGAACTCACCAATTCTACTATGCTGACTGTTCCATGAGCTTTACAGATCCATCCATCTGTCCCAGCTTCCCTGGAGCTGGTTTCTCAGGTTTTTTTTTTTTTTTAATTCCTTTTTTTTTTCCGGAGCTGGGGATCGAACCCAGGGCCTTGCGCTTCCTAGGCAAGCGCTCTACCACTGAGCTAAATCCCCAACCCCGTTTCTCAGGTTTTTTAAGTGGATCCTGGGGATGGATGCTTACATGACAAGATTCCAATAGTTGGCACCAACTTGCAGCTCCTAGAAAGAACTCTAAAGGAACACTTTACCTGAATCTGATGCTTACTTATATGGTGTGTGTGTGTGTGTGTGTGAGAGAGAGAGAGAGAGAGAGAGAGAGAGAGAGAGAGAGAGAGAGAGGGGGAGGAGGAGAGGAGGAAGAGAACTTGTACACTTACACACTCTGTTGAGGTGGCTCACAAGGGACAGGTGAATGCCTTATTTGGGCAAATGACCTCATCACTCATCTCAAGGAACCGGACAGCCCTGACTGTCCTGGAGAGTGTGGGCTACTGTCTGACATCCCCTCTTACTTTCAGATGTTTCCAAAGCATGCACCTGTTGTGCTCTTAGGTTGAGTGGAGAAGCAGCCATTGCAAAGCCGTCTGTCAGGGAGAAAATGATCAGACCTGACTGCTTGCACAGACGCTTAAAAATTAACCACAAGTCTGTTGGTGGCAGCTAAGGCAGTCCTTAGGCACTCGCTGGATGGGGATGTTGGCTCTCACCTGGTTAGTGTGTACCCCTTAAAGGTACATCCTAACTGTTTTGGTATGTGAGGGACAGGCCTGCCAAATGCTGTTTATGGCTTTTTAACACAAGCAATTTACAAATGCAATGAAGCAGATAATGGGACACATGAAGTCGGATGTGAAGATCCGCGTTGGGGACAGAGCTGCTATAGAAACGCTTGGGGAAGCAGCCGTCTCCAGATGCCTGGGTGAGACGATGTTTATTATTTCACAGGTGGCCTCTTACACCCAGTGCTGAATTTAGGGTGAGCACAAGCCAGCCCCTCTTATGCTAACAACACTTCAAGAAATCTTCCGAGCACAGATGTGTGTGTGCAGTGAGACCCAGCAAAAAGTTAAAATCATGCCGTGCTAAAGACAAGCTCAAATCTCTGTCAGAAATGGAACGTGTCCTTTTTAAATGGAAGACTTCTGAAGCAGAAATGAGAGCGAGTGTACGATTTAGTTTGTAAATGTATCGGGACTCATAAAGGAAGCTGAAAGACATTTGACACTGGCCTCTGTCATTCTGTTAGTGTACAACACATTTTTTTTTATTAATAAAAACTTGCACAACCACCCTCAAAATAATGGAAATAAATTTTTAAAATTCTACTTAATGGAAGAAATTATTTTGCTTTCGGTGCAACAATGTTTCTTGCCTATGACCTGAGGTAGGCCCATTTTGGTTTCAAAGTAAACAAAAAGCACTCTGTGTTGCCCCTGAGGTCAGTTCTTTCTAATAGGGGACATTTTTGTATATCTGCTCCTAAGACAGAACCACAGGGTTCCTGGTGTTGACAAGGGTTAAGGAGTGTATGGGTCAGGAGAACCCTTGGGCCTTGTAGGTGGGAAAGTAAATTAACTCGATTATCATGGAAAATAGGTTGTTCAAATCACTGGAATTAAAATGACCAGCAATGCCCCTTCTGGGGACACGTGTGGGAACAAATGAAGAGGTGTCTGCATTCCCACGTTGATTGCAGTGAAGTCACAGAGATGACAATCTAAGCATCTGTCAAAGGAACGCCTAAGGAAAGTCAGTACATACACACTCGGTATATACACATTAAACACCCCGTTAAAACAGGGAAGTCCTGCCGTTTGTGGTAATGGGCAAATTCAGAGGTCTTAGGCTAAGGGACACCGCCCAGGCAGGACAAGGCAACCAATTATCACTTGATTTCACTATTGCGAGCTCCGACAAGAATGACACATGCATAAAGCAGAACGTGCCAGGAGTGGGCGAGGCAAGTGGGAAGACATAGATCAAGAGATAGATATTAAATAATACCGGAGATGACAGCAACAGCTGGCCCAGGAAGGACTCATCATTCCTAATTCCCCTCAGGCACGGGGTTTATCTGAATGAGAAGGCTTCAAGGCCTGAGGCAGGAGGGAGAACATGGAGGAGAAACAGTACAGTGGGGGGGCGGGGGGGGAAGCTAGAGGTGATGGAGCCTTAAAGGGAAGGAGGAGTGGCTTCCCTTCAAGGCCTCAAAAGGAGATTTATCATGAGTGAGAGAGAGGAGAGACAGGGGGGGGGGGGAAGAGAGGGAGAGGGGGAGAGAGTACCATTATGCAAGGGGAAGGTGAGGGAGACCAAATCCCTGAGCCATTCCCGGGGGCCAGTCTTGTATCGATTTCTAGAAGAAGAAGAGTCTGCCTTTTATAAACTTTTAGGGGTAGAGGGAAGGGGTAGGGGATTTAGTTCAGCACAGCATACCTGACAGGAGCTTGGAGGAGCAGGAACACGTGTGTGCTGTGAAGTCACAGCACAGACTTGGTCCAGCATGGGTCATGCACTGCACACACTTGGAATTTTCTCTAAGAGCACATCATAAACGCTCTCACCCCTCACAAAAGGTAATTATGTCAGGAGATGAATGTTAATCAGATTAATTATGATAATAATTATGCAGATCTGTTAATAGCAAAATGCCTGTTGGGGCTGGGGATACAGCAAGGTTGGAAGGATGCCTCTTGTTATGTGTGCAGTCCGGGGTTCACTCTCTAGCCTAAAAACCCTCTATGTTGTACATCTCAAATACCTACAATGTTACATTAATGAATCCAAAAATGAAACGAATAAAATCAGAAGTGTCTAATCACACTTATTTGAATAGAAACAGCCCCTTGCTGTTTCTGTATAGACAGAACCGAAAAATCATCCTAGAACTATCTTTGTTTTTGAAAACGTTACATGGACGAGTGACCTTACTTAGGGATGGAAAATTTCCCCCTACAATGGGAAAAGTGTAAATCCCAGGATTAACCTGTATGCCCCGCCTGCCTAAGAACGGGGAAACTTCTTGGAATGTTGGGATTTGTAGTTCTTGGAAAGTAACAAAGGCTCGTGGGAAAATATTGGTTTGTCTTTGTAAACCCCTGCACCATATGCCTCTGGGCTATTCAGCTGGGTAAACCCAAGGAATGGTCCTGACCAAAGTCCATCTCTTGGTCAGTATTTAATATTTAATAAAGCTTGCTTTAAATTTGACCCAAAATGGTGGAATTTTTTTTTCTGGTAAATCTCAGGATTAACAAAAGACTGATTTGTTCTAAGAGATATAAGGGATAATCCTTCAAACTCCCTCAGATTCCGAAACCTTAAGATAGATCACACACCTCCTCAGCTAGGTCTCCTGGCCAAAATAGCACAAATACCCCAAGACAGCTCCACCAAGAGACAACGCTAAGGGAGGCTCCTTGTTGCTCTCTCCAGGCCGTCTGGTCCTTGGCTGTGTTCCCTTCAGGCACACTGACCTAATGTGCTTGTGTTTTGCTCATAATCTGAGGAGTTGGAAATTTGGAGAAAAGCTTGGCTTCCATTTGGGGTTTCTCAGGCAGAAATTTCCAACAGAGGAAATTAACCATGGGTGCCCACCTCAGACTGTTGTCCCAAACCCCTCACCCCATCTCAGAAGTGTTTTCATTACTTTTGAGTTTCTCACAGTAGGACCACAGACTTTTGGGCTTGCCTGCAGGAACGCCCCTAATAACCTTCCATCTTCTCAATAAATAAGAGTAATTATACCAGGAAAACATCAACCCCCCCCCAAAAAAAAAAAAAAACCCAAACCAAAAACCAGACTGTGGGCTCCAAGTTCAGGTACTTCTTAGGTATGGGACTAGTTCATTCAACTGGAAAAACAAAATGAAAATCTGTTGAATGTTAAAATTGTGGTATTTTTACATGTATAAGCTAGCCCAAGGTTTATGGAGAAGAAGTTGCAAAACAAGAATTCCTATTCTTTTTTTTTTTTTCTAGTTACTGCCATGATTAAACACTTCAATCACCTCCAGTGAAGAAGAGGGTGATTATCATGAACGTCATGTGACCACTCAAGCAGATTGGATCCCCTCTGCCCAGATGACACTCTATCCACTCCAGTGACTGGTCTTCCTTCTGTCAGCAGAACGCTCACGTGCGAGTATCACCCCTGCTGACCACATCCACACAAATCACAAAGCTCAGGGTCTTCCCCGCTAATTTTTTTTTTTGTGAGAAATAGAAATGTCTCTTCCATGGTACAATGGTTTGAATAAGAAATGCTCCTCATAGGATTGGACATTTAAATGCTCGGTCCCCAAAACAATGGTGCTATTCATGGTGCTATTCCGGGAGGTTTAGCTGGTGTATCATTGTTAGAAGTTGCCTGTGGGAAGAAACCTGTCCCTGTGGGAGGGCTTTGAGAGTTTAAAACCTCAGGCCCCTTCCAGTTTTCTCTCTGCTTAGGCTTGTGCTGAGTGGCATGCTCGCTGCTTCCTGCCGCCATGCCTCACTTCCGCTGCCATGCCTCACTTCCGCTGTGGGCTCCCACCGCGCTCCCCACATCACCACCGCCATGAAAGTAGCTGCTCAAGGGGAAACCGTTCATTCTCACGTGTTAAGGCCGTTCCTGACATTTCAAGTCACCCCGGCCAACTGTCTTCAGTTAATATTCTTCCAGCCCAGCATTAAATCTAGCAGGTTTTAAGTTTATGTTTTGAAATCAAACCAAGCAAGCCAGCTATAGTTGAGGCATCAAGTAAGTATGTGACTATTTAGTGAATTTCTTGAGTCATTTGATACTAGCATTAGCATCAGGATTAATTTAATGTTGAACACTGACTTTGATTGAGGATAGTCTCCAACTTCTTATGGGAATGAAACTATTTACAAATCGAATCTGGAGATCTTGACCAAAAATGGTGGGATTCTTGTATTGCTTCAGAATGAATTATGGTGGATACTCTTCTGCTGAGCCTGCCAGGGACATAGGTAGCTTGGGAGCTCCCTGTAGTTGAAGAGACTCAGCCTACTGTGGAGTTAGGCCTTGCATGGAAAGGTTCTTCTCATAGCAGGCACCTATTGGGGAGTTCCTGTGTACATTCAAACCTTAATAACCACAATTATGGGTTGTAAGAGAGACAACACTATAAATCACAAACAAATTGATTGCAATTTAGAACAACTAAACTATTTATGCACTGTCTAGGACTCTCACCAGCACTGCTGATATGTGCAGACACTGCTGTACATCCCTCATAACTGGCCTTGAAAACCAGGAGTGTTTCTGTCCTCAGTGAGTGAACCAGTTAAATAGTTGTCTCTGGCCCACAGAACGGTGTAAGAAGAATCTAGACCTGCCTGGCTTCAAATCTTCCCCCTGTTATGCAACACATTTCAACTCTATGACAGTAAGTAAAAATAGCCAAATAGGATAGGAAAATGTGTCCTGAACTCAGGCAGCCTAAAATCCCACTTGTATATGAAAAGACTTCATAGTATTCAATCTACAGGTTGTGCTCAATCTGCATTAATGCCTAGAAGTTCCAAAGTTAAATTGAGAGCAAGAGGGATGCTGTGCAAACTTTATAAAGCATATTATTTGCTTTTGTGTTAATTCCCATTAAACTTTTCTTTCCCCTATTTTCCTGTTTTGAATTTTGAATTCTCCGATCCTGAATGTTGCTATATTCAGGGCACTTCTCTTTCTAGAAGATGAAAATGAAGACCAAAATGTTTTATATGTTCTGTGGCACGGTACAAGCCACATGTTAACCACATGTCCACAATTATTGTTGCTAATATCTGATTTCAAGGGCTCTTACCCTAATGGCAGCCAATCAAATTTTCTTAAGTCAATACCCAGAGGGCAGGATTTATACCTCTTGGTGGAACGGTCTAGTCTATTGACTCCAACTGTAAAATGTTTTAAAGGAAAAATACATGATGTTTTTGTTGTTGTTTTCTTCCTATGCTGTTTTCCTTAAGATAACTTTATGTACTTGTCTTCTTTGTTTTTGCATTCTAGAAAAATCCTGAACCTAACAACAACAAAAAGAGCCTCTTCCATGGAGGGCAGAGAATAGGGTTCAATTAAACAATGAATTCCTTGGTGAAATTAATGATCACTGTCCCTTACCCTTGACTAGTTTATGAATAGACAAGTTTATAGATCGTCCAAACGAACCTGAATCCTAGTTATTACAGCCGACAACAGCAAAGATACAATCTGCTCTTTAAGAGAATTAAAAAGTAGAAATGCCTTCTTTCTTTGTTGCTGTCTTTACCTATTTAACCTGGGCTTGCATCTGGCTACTCTGTTCTGTGTTTATCTTATATTTCATCTGCTACCGAATAGGTCCAGAGAAGATAACAGTCAAAAAAAAAAATCACTCCTGTTGAAAATGAGATACTGGCTTGCTTAATCCACTAACAAACAATAAATATTGTCTATACCTGGGGTTACTCACCCAAGAGTCCTAACAGAATGTAGCCCATAATAAACAGTATGAAGATCATACAGCACAGAACGTCCGTAGAACTCCTGAAGACAAAAAAGGAATGAAGAATTAAAAGGCATCCCAAAGTGACTTGTTTACTACACAAAAATGGAGGGAAGAGAGATAGTAGCTATCAGCCTCTTGGAGCCAGGAATTCTGAAAGGCAGGGCAGGTGTATTGGGACAACCAAAGACTTGACTTGAGTCAGTATCCCACCACAAGAGCTCCCTCAGAGCTTTGAGGATGTATTCTCTCTTGGTTCTTCTGTGAAATATTTTTAGAGATTGTCCTACTCCAACACCAAGTAGAATTTTTTCTTTTCACGCATGTGTGCACTGCGTGTGTGTACACTTGTGTCTGTATGTGTGTGGGAACGGTGTCATGTTGGGAAAATTCCTTAGGCTATTGCCATCTACTTCATTGAGGCAAGACCCTTATTCAAACATAGAGCTCTCTGAATGGAATAGCCATTTGCAAGCTTGCTCAGGGTCCTGTCTCCACCGTGGAGGCTGAAATTACCGGAGAGGTAATATACCTATCAGCTTTTACGTAGGTGCTGAGGAGCTCCCATTTTCTCAGCATCTCTTGTATTCAAATGGCAAGTTCTCTTGACCTTCTGTCTTTGATTTGGCTTTCAAGCAAGGGTTCTCTTTCTTATACTACAAGCAGTTCACCTGCACAGTGGTCTCCTCTGCCCTTGAGTGATTCTTTAAAGAATGTAATTTAAATAGTTTGGTCATATGATTTTCTTTCTCATGCTTTCCCAGCGTGTGGTCTAAAA
This sequence comes from Rattus rattus, assembly GCF_011064425.1. Taxonomy (NCBI): domain Eukaryota; kingdom Metazoa; phylum Chordata; class Mammalia; order Rodentia; family Muridae; genus Rattus; species Rattus rattus. Next base: position 7,246,953 of record NC_046156.1, read on the forward strand.
CACTTAGTGCCTTCTCCACGGGTTTCCCACATGTGTCCTATTGGTGTGATATTATGTAACGAGGACTGACTACATTAACATTCTCCGAGGAATGGGGCTATGGACATTCTAGCACTAATACAAGCTGCTGAAAATGTTTCCAAACCGATCTTTTCAGGATCGCATGAAATAGATATTGACGGGTTAGGTTTAGAAAGACTGTGGTTCAGAGACATTTGCTCAGTCAGGATTGTAAGTCAACCAACGGACCGGTGAGAACTCTCGAAGTTTTCTCTTTTCATTATTTTGAGTTTTATTTTATGTGCATTGTTGTTTTACCTGCGTGTATGTCTGTGCACCATTTGTGTGCCTGGTGCCCAAGAAGGCCAGAGGAGGGTGTTGGATCCCCGGGAACTGGAGTTATAAATGACTGTGAGCTGACATGTGGGTGCTGAGACTAGAACCTCAGTCTTCTGGAAGAGCGAGCAGTCAGTGTTTTTAACCATTGATGTCCAAGGTTTTCAAAATAAAGTGTTTCCTATTTCCACTGTAACATTGTGTCCTGTCTTCAATGACTTAAAAGTTAGAGTTACATCATTAAAGAGAGCAACATTACTGGGTCTTCATTTGAAACTTAATTATGACTCTAGTATTAAATAAAAAATAAAGTCTAAGCCTGAAGCTGTCGTAGGCCTGTAATCCCAGACCTCTGGAAGATGAAGCAGGAGAATTATAATCTTGAGGCAGTCTTGGCTATACTGGGGGATGCTGTTTGAAGTGGGGGGAAAAGCCAGCCAATTTGATAGGATTAATAGTTGTAGAAGAGAATTTTTAAGGTAAAATATTTTAATTGAGAGGCATCTGGATATATTCATATTTTAACATAGGTGAGGTGTGTTTTTCTTTGAGTGTATTTGTGTTTATGTGTGTGCTTATATATTTGTGTATTTCTGTCTGTCTGCATGTTTCTCTCTCTCTCTATCTCTCTGTGTGTGTGTGTGTGTGTGTGTGTGTGTGTGCGTGTGTGCGTGTGTGTGTGTGCACGCGCGCGCTGGTGTATGAACTTTCAGGTAATTTGGGAAGCCTTCCGGGAAGAAACGTAAGTCACAGCTTAGGTTCAGCTGTATGAGGCAGGGACCCAGCAGCAGGTCACTCTGCCTTCCTGAGCTGAGGAGGTTTATCTTGTCCCAGCCTTCCCAGAGCAGGATGGCATGCAGAGCCCCGGAGCTCTGCAGGAAATGAGCTGGGTCGTTACAGCTGGGTTTTACATTTGGATAATTAAAAAAAATCCCAAGACAAATATTAAAATAAGTGGTTAGTAAGAGTTTCTGTCTGAAAGCCATCCTGAATCATATCTGAGCTGGAGGGCAGTCCCAGGGTACCCTTTTCTCAGGGTGGCTCATTTCTTACTATGGAAGTCAATGTTAGGAACTAAAAAGTGGGTTGCACCCCGTGGGGTCCCGGAATGAATATTAATGGAGGAACGGGCCCAACTCTCTTCGTTATTTTTCTCCAATCAAAGTCTCATTTTTCCAAAACAAGCCTGCTCACGTCCGCTTACCAGAAGGCCCCCAAAAACATGATTCAGATTGAGGGTCCCTGCCACAAGAGTATGTTCCAGTTAAATTATAGAAGAACTTTGCCCCCTTGTAGCTAATTTCCAAACATTAAAGGACTGGATCCCAACTATATATGCACTTAGAAATGTCTCCTTCCCACATCTGAATCCTGGTGTACCCTTCGAGGACAAGATTATGGTTGCCAAGTATGTCCCCACAGTAGAGAGTATCTCCTATGACCACCATTCTGGAGCCTGTCCTGTGTCTACCCATCTTACTCATCCTTAACTGTGTTACCAGGCACCATCAGTGGCCTGTGCTGGCTGCTGCCAACTCAGAAATGCCCTGCTGTCCCCTCCAACTGCCACCCGGACTCTGTCCTGACAGGTCACGCCATCACCCCACTGCAGGACCTTAGCAAACACATGTGCTAGAAGGTCTACAAGTGGATGCTTCCCTTGGCTTGTGGACAAGTGACATAAGGTCACTGCTTGACCTTATGTAGTAGAGCTGGGTCAAGGTTAGAAATACCAGATCCCCCAGGCAGTAATGGCAGCGCAGGCCTTTAATCCCTGCACTTTGAAGGCAGAGGCAGGCAGGTCTCTTGAGTTCCAGAGCAGCCAGGGCCACACAAAGAAACCCTGTCTTGAACCACTACCCCGAAAAGGAAGTGGCGGACCCAGGACTGAGAACTACTGTGCTCGAGCTGAGCATTTGAAGGTTGCTGTGCGTAAACGATCATAACTGTCCTGGAGCAGGGGTTATGTTCAGGAGCCGTCTGCACCTCTTACATGAAATTAAGGTTTCCACGTAGGAGTCTGGTGTTCCCTGTCTCTACTCCACACCACCTTCCCACACAGGATCTGGAAAACCGGTGCCTAAATACCAGGTTTCTTTGGACTGTTAACATCTTAAATGTGAAGGGCACCATGCAGTTCTTAAAAGCCATTCTCATGGTTTTGTTCTGTGCCTCCTAGGACCATGTTAGGGGAGCAAGTACTGTACCCTCTTCTGTCTTCCAGGGGTCCCAGAGCCTCACCTAAATCATGTGTAGACATCTTCCATGTTCATGTAACAGTCCAAAGTGATACTTCCGAACCCTGAGCAATCTACTCAAGATACTGAATGGAAACTCAGACCACCTTACGCTCTAATGATTGTGCTGTGGCCACCAGGTGTGCTGAGATTTTAGTGGGGCTTGACCCTCCCCTCAGCCCCTAGGCGAGTGCCAGCTCACATTTGGGGTCTCAAGCCTTGGATCCAGGCTCGTGACTTGTGGGACCTATCTGAGGAAGCCCATATACCCTCATCCTGTAATACAGCCCTGTTTGTAGACGCTGACAAGGAAGGACTTCTTAGACTGTAGGCTAACCCAGGGTCCTGTGGGGCTAGCAGGCTGCATGATGTTTTCTAAACACCTTGATGTAAGGAATTGACTGAATAAAGTGTCACTGATGACGAAAAAAGTCCCCTTCCCTTATATCGCTAAACCATGAATATGGTATATGCCTTGTCAAGTAGACTGAAATTTTCCTTTAAATTCCCATTTTCTGAGATATATATATATGTATATATATACATATATATATATATATATCTCACATATATTCAATTGGCAAGTTCTCTAGACTCCTCTCTCTGTGGTCTGGCTTTAATCCACATTCCATTTTCTGGTCTTGTTGCCTGGAGTGTGTTAGGTTCTCTGACATTCTCTTCAAACTATTGCCATGACCTCTTAACTGGGCTCCTGCAAGCAGCCTCTGCCTCACCCAAGTCATCAGCAATCAGAAACCACCGGGACATGATGACATCATTTTCTCTCAGATCATTTCCCTCACAACCAACTTTCAGAATGCCAGAGTTTCACGATAACCTGTAAGTCCAATCCTTCTTCAAGCCCCATACTCCTTTCCCAGGGCCATCTTCCCCAGTTCCTTCTCACTGTGCTTCTGGTGGCCTAAACGTGTTCGTTCACTCGTGTGCATCCGGTTCAGTGTCTGTCCATCACACCCAGAAGCTTTCTGCTCACAGCACACAAGACTCCCCTCCTGCATAATCGTGTGCCCTGTCTGGCCCATCACCGTCTGGTTCCACCTGTGGGGCTGGAGGGCCCACCAAGAATGATCCCTTATCTCTCAGACGTGCCCAGGTTGGAGTCTCTACCCCATTAAGTAAAACCTCCTTCTTTAAGCAGCCGGAAGTGTGACCTTTGAGGAGACATTCATTAGAAGAGGCACCTCTCAGATCTTTAGACTTCAGAAATGCCCTTTGTACATCTCCTACGCTCTCCTGACTTTAGTATAGACCGGGGTGACAGAGGGAGGGGTGCTGCTGGTCACCAGCAGAGCCAGTGTTCCCTTGTTTGTGTGTAGCCATGGAGCCATGAGTGATTTTTACTTTCTTCGTTTGTTTTGACAAAGGCTCCTAGTTGGCCCAGAATTTGCTGTGTCGACCAGACTGGCCTCAGATTCTTGAACTCCTGCCTCCTTCTACTGGGTTTTCCATTTTTTTAAAGTAGTTTTCAAAAACCCAGGTAGAGTCTGGCATGGAGGTACACTCCTGTGAACCACAGCTCTGGGGATCAGAAACAGGAGGAAGACAGGTCTGAGGCAAGCCTGGGCCATATACAAATGTAGAAAAATCTTGCCTAACAAACAAACAAAACCCCTCAAAAAACAAAACTCCCAAGTCATAAAAATCACATTCTGTGACGTTAAAAAAGTGCAAAATTCAATTTTAGTGTCCATAAGCGAGAGTTTTTTAAAAACAAATATTCATTCCCATGTGCACGGTCTGTGGCCAGTTTTGTTCTAGGATGGCTGAATTTGGTGGTTACGTGAGAAAAATCACCCAGCCTGCGAAATCAAAAACATTTACTTCTTGAGCCGTTATATAGAAAGCTCTCTGAACTCTGATCCTAAACATGGACGCCCCTGAAACTGCATTTAGCTCCTGGTCTGCTCAGCCATGCACACACACCATGAACTAACACCTGACCTGCTTATTCATGCACACACACCATGAACTAACACCTGGCCTGCTTAGCCATGCACACACACCTTGAACTAACTGGTAGAGACAGGCTGAACAAGTACAGTGGTCACACCTGCCTCTGCCGAAGGTCCAGACTCAGGCTTTACTTTCTCTCCTGACCCAGCCCAGAGAGTGAGCTGTCTGAACATTTAACCATGGCGGTCAAGTTTACACAAGATCACTGAGGCTCACTTTCCAGCCAGCAAGTTCCAAGCCAATGAGAGATCCTGTCTCAGAATTCAAGGTGGAAACCCAGGAGTAACATCTAATGTTGTCCTCTTACTTCCACATGCATGTACACCCCAACACACAGGAGCACTTGTGCATTCTTATGTGCACACACATACACACATACACACATGTGTGCAGTGTACACATACACACATGCCACACACAGTTAACGTGAGCATACACACATACATGCATTCACACTCACATACACACACGTACACATGTTCACATACATACACAATGCACATGCACACACACATGTACATACACATATACACGTGTTCATGTACACACATACACACCTCCTAGAGGAAACAGAATAAACGCTGCACTTCTCAGAGACGTTGTCAGAAGACACTGCACTCTGGCATCTTCTTTTAAGCTTCACTGAGATCTGAGTTACCAACTATAGAACGTGGCCGGAATGGCACACATTGCCCCAGCCAATGACAAGTGTCAATGTGTGTTGAGCCTTTTAGGGTGGTGTTTTCTAGGCCAGTGTGGTGGTCTGAGGTTTGAATGCAAAACACTCTCCACATGCTCCTATGCTTGAACACTTGCTTACTTTGGGTGGGGCTTACTCTGGGACTGTGGCCTAGTTGGCAGAAGTGGGAGACTTAGAGTAAGCCTTAAAGGTAGCCCCCACCTTTGTTTCCTGGTGGGGGCATAATGTGAACAGGCCTCGTGCTGCCTTGGACCAAGCCACTCCAGCCACCATCACCTTCCCCTCATGATGGGCCGTGCCCGCTGTGGGCCAGTAAACCTCTCCTTCCTGAAGTTGCTTCTGTAGCAGATAAAGCAGCTTAAGTAATAGAGCTAGTTACACGTACCTGACCTCTGTCTCTCCACTTTTCATGATTAATAGTAACTCTGGTGGTTTTGTGAGGGGAGTAAGCTCTCAGGGCTGGCGTGTGGAGAACTAGTCTGTATCCATTGCTTCCTGCTTACAAGAAACACTGCTGGATGATCATTGCATTCCCTACAGTAGGCTGGTTCCCACCACATGTCTCTGTGTGTGCACGTGTGTGTATACATGTACCTATAGGTGTGTGTGCACACTCATGTATGTGTGACGAGTGTAGATGCCCTGAGTTTTCACACATTGAATCCACACAAAGCTGTCTCATCAACAATCAGTCATGGAAGGCAGCGGGGCTCACAGGATGCTCCCTTAACCACTGAACTACCAGCTACTGATAGAACTGATAGAAGCCTGGGTGGGAGACTCACTGCCTTCCTTTGTGCACCTGCTGCTGAGATTACTAGGCTCCAGTGGACACCTCTCAACTCCTGGTCACATTCACAGGGAAGGAAGGAAAGTGTGTGTGTGTGTGTGTGTGTGTGTGTGTGTGTGTGTGTGTGTGTTGGTCAGTGTGAGTTATGTACACATGTGAAGAGGTCTAGGAACACATTTATTTAAATTGCATTAAAAAGTTCTAGGGTATTTGGAAGAATTTCACTTGTTTAAATCAGGAATTTCATTGGGAAGGACTTTTTATTAATCAACCCGTGTTTTCAGATATTTGAGGGTAACTCTGACTTTTCGGAGCTCTTAAAATCAGATCTCTTTGTATCGAAGGTACCATTTGCCTACAATGGAGTGCCAGCACCCGCATTGAGAAAAGAGTACTTATTCTGTAGGGTTAATATTTAAATGAAATATTAACTTGAAAACTGTGGATGAAAATTAAACAACCAGCTCAACTCCGCAGAACCATGGGATAACACAATGTCACCCGGGCTATTGGGTCAGGTACGACTGCTGAGTGTTGTGTCTGTCTTAGTTGGTTTGAATAAAGGTCTCAAAACCTTTTGTATTCTCCGCGATTAATCTTCTAGTCCATTTTCCTTGCGTCTGTGTTTCTGCTATCTTGCGAAAACGGCTTTATCTGGGCATGATTTATATTTTCTATTTGTCAAGGGAAATGAAGCCTATTTTTTTACACAGAGTTTAAGTGATGCTTCTATAAATATGTCTTTTGTTTAAAATGGAGTAGGATTCGATGGAGTTGGTCTTCACATATGATTCATCATTTTTATAAATGCCGTACGGTATTTTAGAATCTGTGAGTAGGTGGGAATCACTTTGGAAATTGCTGTTAGAGTGAAAGCCGGATTGGGCATGGTGGCAGACACCGCCATCCCAGCAGTTTAGAGGCAGAGGCAGAGGCAGAGGCAGAGGCAGAAGGGTTTTCACAAGTTTGAGGGGCTGTCCTGGAGTCCAGGATGGCATTGTATACGGAGGGTACATGTCTCAGGAAACAAAAAGGAAATCGAGGAGCAAGGCGGATCCTGGGCAGTGCCGATCTTACACCTGGCACCACAGAGCAAAGGCATAACACAGCAGAGACACAAGACAGGCAGGTCTCGGACGGCCAGGCCTTTCTCCAAAGTCATCAACGCCTGCTCTATAGAGAATTGCTATCAGGTTAAAATGCTAACACTGAAGCCATAGAGATGGACCGTGCTGCACAAGTGTGAGGACCTGAGTTCAAATCCATAGCACTTATACGAAACATCCAGTAGGGCTGAACATGCACAACTGTTACCTCAGACCTGTGGGGTCACAGACAGGAGGAGCCTGCCCACCAGCCCTGCTCCAGGAGAGGAGAGAAATCCCTCTCAAGAGATAGGCAAGCGATAGAGCAGGCCACCCCCAGCCTCTGGTTATAACACAGGTGTGCAACCACACACACACACACACACACACACACACACATACAAACACACCACACACATACCACACACAGATAACACATCACATGTACGCATATACACACTGCACTCACAGCTCATACACTTCACACATACACACACACCACCTACATGCCACATACATACATGCCACACCCACCTCACATACACATCATACCACACACACACACACACATTGCACACATAATACAGATACAAAATAGAAAGAAATACCAAAATATTTGGAGTAGGTTCACACCACACAGACGCCCAGAGGAAGAGAGCAAAAGCAGATGCCCTTCTGAGCATCCTTACTCCAGGACCGGCCATCGCCATGCAGTCACCAGGAGACACCAGAAACCCTGAGACACATCACAGTGCTTCCAAACTGAAAGTGAAGTGTAGTTTTGAACATTAGCTTAGCAACGGAGCCTCTTCGTTTGCAAAAAGCCTGTTTATAGTTATAATTAAGGGTCTGTTAAATGAAAAACACATTTAAGTGACTTTTTACACAGAGTACACAAGGGCATGGAGTCAGTGACTATCTCAGAGGCAACTGAAGTAGTGAGGGAGATATCTCTTTACTGCGTCTTTCTGCATCTCTTAAATTGTAAACTGATTCCTTATACTGTCAAATTAAGAACGATTTCAAAATATGAATACATATGTTGATCTTGTAAACCCTTAGAAGTAGAAATCACCTCAGATATTAAAGACGAATGCGTGTGATTTCTCAGTTTCAGGGAAATGGCACTCAGCTAGTTAGGTATAAAGCCATTGGGGACCTGCTCCCAGATGGATACATTACTGGGATTGAGAACTACTAAGTTATTGTCCTTGAAATTTTGAACTTTGATCATCAGAAACCTAATTATCTTTTAAATTAGTTTAAAAATATCTTAGAGGGGCAAATCAGGCAGATAACAAATGGAGGTCGGAGGAAACTAGCTGGAGTCAGCTTCTCCTTCCATGTGGGCCTGGGGATTGAACTCAGGCTGTTAGACTTGGTGGCAGTCACCCTTACCCACAGTGTCATCCCTCCTCCCTGCCATTAGCAGCTTAAACCCTCTGTATACACGTTTACACGGTTTACAACTGTGCTTCAAACCACGCCAAGTAGGAAACACAGTGTCTGCATCATAAAAGACTGTTTGCAAGTTTGTTGGAGCGATAATTCTGTTTACAGAGGAGAACAGGGAATGCATGTGACAGAGTCACAGCGGTACTGTGGAGCAGTGGGCTCCGGTGTTGCTGGGAAACCTGCACCCCCACGGAAGGCTTCTGGTTTCGTGGAGAAAGTGAACGGATGTGTGATGTGGTACAGCAAGCATCATGAGCTTTCACAGGTGCCTTTCAGCGTCTACCTCCCCAGGGGACGAGCACACGCACGCCTCCTGACACCAGACGCTAACACATCCTAGGCACCATTGGAAAATGCATCAAATGTTGTGACCCTTTTCTCTCAGAGTATTCACCAACAGGGGAATACAGACTCTTAAAATGAGGGATTCTTGTCACTTGTGTAGAGCTGAAGTCATACATGAAGTCCTTTTCCACACTTACTTGCCTATCTATTCATCCTCATCGCCATCTGGTCTACATTTGGAATTTCCTCAGAGACATACTCTTGGTGTCTTTGAGGTTTTCAGAAGGCTTAACTGAAGAAGGAAGACCCATCCTGAGTGTGGGTGACTGTCTATGGGGTGTGTGGTGATCTGAGAATAACCTCATAGGCTCATAGATTTCAATGTTCAGTCACCAGGGAGGGAGTGGCACTATTTGAAAGGATTAGGTGGCGAGGCCTTCTTGGAGGAAGTGTGTCACCTGGAGAGGGTTCTGAGGCTTCAAAAGCCCAAGCTCAGCCCAATGTCTCTCTCTTTCTGCTTCCTGTGGATTAGGATGTACGACTCTCAGATAAATCTCCGTCATCACGTCTGCCCGAGCGATGCCATGTTTCCCAGTGTGGTGATAATGGACTAAACCTCTGAAACTGTAAGCCAGCCCCAGTTAAATGTTTGTTGTTGTTGTTGTTGCTGCTGCTGCTGTTGTTGTTGTGTTTTGTTTTTTATAAGAGTTGCTGTTGTCATGGTTTCACCAACTGAGACACAACCTGGTACCAGGATAGTTGGGAGTTGTTGGGACAGACCTGATCATGTTTGAGGGAGGGTTGTGGAGGGACTGTGTAACTTTGGGCTGTAAGAACCATTGGGTACTGAGAGGTCTGCGTGCTGTTTTGTTGAGAGTGGTGCAAACAATGAGGGCCTGGCTCGTGAAATTTAAGAGGGAGCAAATATCCTACCAAGCTTGAAATGAAAAAAACAAAAACAAAAACAAAAAAAAAACCCTCTTCATTTGAGTCTGTGGTATTGGCCAGCTGGAGCCAGAACCGTGAAAGCAAAACCTTTGTTTTACTGGGATAATTTCTCAGCTTGTTATCTGGAGCTGAGAAGTAAGTGGTGACTAAGAAGAGACCAGCATCCCTGAGGTGAAATCCTGTGGGAAGGGTTTCCTGAGATCCAGCACACAGAGGCTGTGCTTCAGAGGCAGACAAGGCTCTAAGCACCTCTCACTGGTAGCCAAATTTGATTGTGTAAGAGTTACCCGGGTAGTACTGCCTTTGAAGGCATGAAGGGGTCATGCAGAGAAGTTGAGGCTTGGCACCATGAAGAGAGCACAGGAGAGGCCATTGATGAGAGTGCAGCCCAGTCACAACAGAAGACCCCATCATTTCAGAGATGCCAGTACCATGGAATGACCACCAAGAACAGCAACCCAGGCAGTGGAGCCTGCTGAACCCTAGAAGACAAGCTGTGTGCTACAGAAGGGGGAGCTAGAGAAGCGACCCAAGCCCTGTGGAAGAGCCCAGAAGAGTGAATCCCAGACATTGGATGTTGCTTTGATCTGTGACTATGCCCTGCTATTTCCCTCTTGAAGTAAAGTATTTAACTTTTTATTTTACTGAAGCCCGCGACTGTGATACTGAATTTTAAAAGAGATTTTTAAGTTTTAAAAGGCTTTGGAATTTTTAAGAGATTGGCTTTCAAAGCATTGAATTTGTTGAGTGTAGGGATTTTTAAGTTTGCAAAATATTTTATATTATGGTGTTACTAGTGTATGATCTTGGGGACAAGCAAGAAAAGAGGTTGTAGCTGATCAGTTATGTGTTCATGTGTCAAGTTGTCAAAGGGTCAATTGTGCTGGCTTTTATATGTCAACTTGACACAAGCTAGAGTTATCTGAAAGAAGGGAACTTCAACTATGAAAATGCCCTTCAAATGCAGATTTCCATTCATTCCCCTGGCTCTCTGGGTCTCTCTCCTGTCTCTCCCCACACCTGACCCTGACACTCCCATTCTCCTTCCCATCCCCTCTCCCCACACTTTTCTCCCTCCAACTCCTGTGGCTATTTTGTTTCCCCTTCTAAGTGTGATTCAAGCATTCTTGCTTGGGCCTTCCTTCTTGCTTAACTTCTTTGGGTCTGGGGGCATCATGGGTATTCTGTACTTTATGGCTAATATCTACTGTCAGTGAGTACATGCCATGCATGTCCTTGGGGTCTGGGCTACCTCACTCAGGATGGTATTTTCTAGTTCCATTTATTGTCTGGCCTCAGTGAGAGAGAATGTGCCTAATCTGGCAGAGACCTGATGTGCTAGGATGGGGGATATGGAGGTGGGGCACCCTCTCAGAGGAGAAAGGGATTGGGGAGGGACTCTGGGAGGGAGGAACCAGGAGGGGGAACAGTGTTTGGGCTGTAAATAAATAAATACCTGAAAATGCCTTTCATAAGAATCAACTTAGGGTATTTTCTTAGTTAGTGATTGATGTGGAAGGGCCCAGCCCGTGTAAGTAGTTCCATCCCTGGGCTGATGGTCCTGGATTCCGTAAGAAAGGCTAACCGAGCCATGGGGAACAGCTCCCTCCATGGCCTCCGCATCAGCTCCTGCCTCCAGGTCCTTGTCCTGTTTGAGTTCCTGTCTTGACTTCCTTCGATTGACTGGCTATGATGTGGAAGTGTAAGTCAAATAATCCCTTTCCTACCCAACTTGCTCTTGATCACAGTGTTTCATGTCAGCAATAGAAGTCCTAAGACAGGAGGATGCCCAGGCTGAGTGAAACGGACAAGAGGAAGCCGACTGAGCACCCAGCATCCATCTCTCTCTGATCACTGACCGTTGGTGATCTAGCATGTCCCGTCTCCTCCTGCTCCCTCAAACATGCCTTCCCTGTCATGACGGACTGTGTCCTCAAACCATGAGTCAGAATCAATCTCTACTTTTTAAAGTCGTCTTTCTTGATTTGTTGTCATCATAGCAACAAAAAAGTGACTCATACAATCTACAAGCTGACGTGACTATAAATACCTCAGTCTTCCTGGTAACGGCGCCATGACTATGAGAGAGAAAGCACGTGCGTGACAGGGAGAGGCTGATTTTGAAACTAAATTTAAAAATTAACATTTTTGTCATTGTTATTTATGTGTATTTGTGTGCACACTGGTGGAGGGAGGTCAGAGGGTAACTTGCAGGAGCTGGTTCAACTCCGCTCACCATCTGACTTCCAGGAGTGAACTCATGGCATCTTGTTTGGTGACAAACGCCAACTGAGCCACCTTGCTGTCCCCCAAAACTAAGCATTTTTAAAATATCTACTGAGTTTTATGCTGCTAACAATGCTTTCCATATAATATATTCAAATGGGAACTTTGTGGTACATTCACTGAGAATATTTGACGATGGAAGAAAAAAAATTAAAACTAAAAAGAGTGTCTTAAATCCCGCAGAATTTGTTTGTAGAAATCTCCCCTGTGGTTGGATCCTGAGCTGGTGTGGGGTACCCTTCGGGGACTGGAGAGTCGCCTTTTTCTGACCTCTTCCTTCGTTTACACACACAGCTTCCTAAGCTGTCGACTCGGCGTCAGAAGTTGGCTGCACGCAGGACACCTGATCCTCTTGAGTTAGACTTTGAAAGTCCCTGGCAGACTCCTTTAGTCACTGCTCAGAGCTGCTGCACCATGGCCATCATGGCAGAGAGTGATTAGAAAATCTAAATCACGGGGTTGGGGATTTAGCTCAGTGGTAGAGCGCTTGCCAAGAAAGCGCAAGGCCCCGGGTTCGGTCCCCAGCTCCAAAAAAAAAACAAAAAAAAAAAAAAAAAAGAAAATCTAAATCACAACATGCATGAGGGGAGGAAGGGTGGTGGAAGGGATGCCCCAGAAAAAGAAATCACCGCATCACCCAGGAAGCCCAGAGAGAGAACTTTCGCATCGTTACAGAAATTCCATCCATGTCTTAGTGTTTAAAGTACCGGCCACACCAGCCTAAGAACCAGAGTTTGAATCCCCAGCACCCGTCCCCTTACCCAGATGCTATTATTAACGATCCCTGCACTGGGGAAATGGAAGCAGGAGAACCCCAGGAGCCCCCTGGACAGTGGTCTAGCTAAAGCGGCGAGCTCCAGGGTTAGTGAGACATCCTGCCTCAAAAGCAACGTAAAGGAAAATCGAGGAAGACACCTGGTATCAACATCTGGCCTCCACACAAACAAGTACAGATGTGCACCCCAGCACACACGTGCACACACACAAATCATACCAAAATACGGTTTTTCTAATAATTTTCCATTCACTCAAATGGATTATGCAGAGAACGTGCGGTTTTTCTCTGTTATGAAGCACTTATGTGTTTTATAAGATTAATCTAGGAACACTGAGTATTTTGTGTTCTTACACAACTCAAAGGAAGACGAAGTTCTGCTCATTTCCTGGCAAAGCATCGTCTAGACCTGGTGCCCATAACAGAAAAGTAGCAAGTTCTTGGAACTTAGAGCTGAAAATGATTCTACATTTTAAATCCTATTGTTCACATAGTTAGTCTGTGGTGCTCATGTTTAAAGGAATGGAATTTGAAGTCTGAATAAATTCCTTGTGAATATTTACCGCAGCAGTCATCCTAGGCTGCATATTGAAATCCTCATACAGTTTTTGATCACTAGACACAAAACATATCACAGCTATTCCAGTCTTCTCGTTCCAGCATTGAACACTTGGGGCAGCAGTGTAATAGTAACTCTGGAAATCAGTGAGACCTTTTATACTTAATTTTGTCCAAGTATGTCCCTGACCCTCATTAAAAAACAAAACAAAACAACAAAGCAGCCCAAACACACTGCTGCAATACACACCAAACACAAACTAGACACAAGGCTCAGTTTCTATGCCATGCTCTCCTGACATTTTGCAGTATGTCTGTGCAGGTCTTAGATTTCCTGAGCATCCCCTAGATGGGGGTCCTTCTTCCTCAGGGCTTCATGAAAACACCCAGCAGGTGGTTTTCAATGGTGGTTTAAAATACATCTGTTGTTCGCTACTCTGCTGAGAAGTGAGTGTGGTGTGTGTGTGTGTGTGTGTGTGTGTGTGTGTGTGTGTGTGTGCATTCATGTGTCCACGTATGTACATGTGTGTTTATGCACATAGAACAAGACAGGAGTAAATTATGCCTAGACTATCAAGGGAAAGGAAGAGTGCGGAAAAAGTAATCCTATATCTCATAGGCTGCAATTTCACGATTTTACAAAAAGTGCACAAAGATAAAAGGTTATCATAAAAAAGAACATTTTAAAGCACAAGGCAAAGTCAAATGGCACAGGTCAGGAGCCGAGAGCCAAAGCAGAGGCAAGGCTGGCGTGAGGATACGAGACATTAATGAGAGCAGGTGGGCTCATGTACTGATTACACATGGTTTTAACCGGTGGTAAAAAGGAACCTGGCTCCAGCAAAAGGAAGTATAAGAACTAAAGTACAGAATTAGCACAGAGGCCTGGCTGAATAGAGTCCTTATTGGATAGAACAGATACCTTGTACCATAAAAAATCAGCTAATCTTCACTCCCCCAATGAGTTGGGGCCCCACACTGGTCCACACTGACCCTGCACTGGTGCAGTTGTGATGAGCACACTGAGAGCCGGACAGAAAGCAAGGCTCAAGGACTCAACCTAGTGTGGGAAGACCAATAAATAAAATGGCACAGCACATAGTAAAGTTAGAGGACAATAAAACCGAGGTGATGGCAGAGCGTGCTTCCGGCAGCAGGAAGAGCAAGAGCAAGCCTCTGAAGGTGGGGTGTGTCCCGCAGCGGACAGACAGATGCTCTGAGCAAACCAACAGAAGAAAGCAGGGGGCTGGGAAGGAGAGGGCGGTCTGAGGCCAGTGAGCTAGGACCTGATGGTTGGCCATGTGTACTTGCTGCTCCCCCCTCGCCCCTCTGGAAATCCACATTAACGATATTTTAAATACTAAAGGACCCAGCAACTCATGCCTAACTTCTACAGATATTTTCTCATCTGAGTCATGACAAGAACTAAGTCCATCACTTCTGTAATGTCGGCTCATTTCCTACTGGACGAGCTTGCAGAGACCAGCACGGCAACAGCGATTTGCTTTCATCAGGTACCAGGATACAGATGGAGCGGGGAAGAAGTGAAGGAGAGAAGAAGAAAGACTAGGGACCCACAGGTGGGAAGGTGGGAGCAGACAGGAGGGGGAGGGGTGCCTCCCGGGCTTTCCCTCATCATCATCATCATCATCATCATCATCATCATCATCATCACCATCATCACCATGATCATCACCACCACCACGGTCGTCATCATCATCATCATCATCATCATCATCACCATCATCACCATGATCATCACCACCACCACGGTTGTCGTCATCATCATCATCATCATCATCATCATCATCATCATCATCATCATCAATCATCAACAACACCATCACCATCCCCAGCCTGCCATGCTGGGCAGTGTGGGGATAAGCAGAACTCCACAGGGACAGTTTACAGCTCTTCAAAGATGCCCTGCAGACTGGCTGTGTGGGACCAGGTTTCTAAGGCTTTTTAACTCTGAGGGAAAGGAGCCTTGGAGATGTCAGAGCAGCTTGTGTTTGTCTCGAAGCACCAGGCTTCACCCTGTTTTTCTGCATCAGCTTGATGGAAGTGTGTTTTCCCTGAGCCTTTGGAGATCAAAGATGCCATCTCTCGGTTTTCTGCTGTGACTGTGTTTAGCTCATCTGCTTTTCCTGCAAAGGGTGGAATGGGCTGTTCTATTGTCTCAAGAGAGAGATGGCTTTGATGAAGAGGGCCCGTCATCAGCACAAGTGACGAGTTACTGAACGGCGCCTTGTCAGTTGCGTCTCAGGGTAAAGGTCAGGGATGGAGATGAAACTGTGACGGGCGAACACAAGACAAGAAAGAAAAGTGGCACGAAGACAAGGAAACTGCTGGGCTTCAGATTAAAAGTGCTAAAGATACAGGAAGAAACTGATAAAAGGGTAAAATCAGAAACAAGATGAAGAAAAAATAGTTAAGAACTAGTTCCACAAATAGGGGTTGGGGAGATGGGCCAGTCAACAAATCTTTGCCACAGCCATGAAACCCTGAGTTTGGATTCCCAGCACCCAGCTAAAGTGGCTGGGTGTGGTGTCACATGCCCATGACCCCAGCAGGGAAGGGGGGAGACAGGAGGAGGATCCTGGGAGCCCCCTAGCAGCCAATCTAACTGAATTCATAGTCTAGAAAGTGACTGTCGCAAAAGCTAGGATGGACCTAGCAAACGCAAGGCCCTGGGTTTGGTCCTCAGCTCTGGAAAAAAGAAAAAAAAAAGCTAGGATGGAGAACGATAAAGGAAGACACCCACGGCACCCTCTAGCTTGCCTGAGCGTGAGCAGCAGTGCACACACATACACACGCAGACATGCACACACAATCACACACTCACACACATTCACACTCTCACATTCTCACACACTCATACACTCACACACATTCACACACTCACATGCACACACACACTCACACACACATTCAAACCTACACACTGACACACTTGCACACACACACTGACACACATGCGCATGTACATACATGCACACATTGACACACACGGTCATACACATTCACACACTCATACACTCATACACACACATGCATACACACATACACACAAACATGTGCACACACGTGTACACACTGACACATTTGCACACACTCACACATACACATGCACCTACTCACACAAACACATGCTCCAACATGTACACATGACTATGGGACAGAGATAAAAAGAGGGGAGGGGAATAAGCCAAGGCTACAATTACAGAAGCTTCCTGAAACCTAATCGGGTTTGGACAGAACAAAAGACCAGGTAACAAACCATTTACAGAAGTGCTATTTTATGAGTCAGAGAAAATAGTCAGCAAGATGGAAGATGGCGTTAATGTACCTTAAATTTATATAATGTCATAGCTACCTTCGTAGTTTAAAGAACACAGTGGTCAAACCAGAAAGCTGAACCCTTAAGCAAAGTTCAGGGGCATCTAGACTTTGTATCTATTTTCCCAGAAAAGAGATTTCCCAGAAAAAAAAAATATTTCAGCTATGCTGGCTGGGCCCTGGGCCCTGGGCCCTGCCTGCCTCCCCTTCCCCAGCACAGGGCCTCACCCGGGTTTTATGGCAGTGCTAAGAACTCAGGCCTGCATGCTTGTGTGTGGACGGCAGCTCAGGAGAATCATTGCTAATCGTCCCTGAGATAACTTCTGGAAACATTTCAGCCAAAGTTGTTTTCAGTATACTTAATGCCATGGACATTAACAAACCTCCCCACACAAACCACTCGGAGGACCGTGAGGATCAAACGCTTCTGTCTGCAGAGCGTCTAAGCATCTTGGTGTCCTGGCCGTCATCCCCTGAAAGTCGCATGTCTGGCATTTTACAGATTTGTTGAATTAAGTGGGGATGAGAAGCCCCCAAAACCACAGAAACGGGAGGGACGTCACGTGTAACCAGAATTATAAATCTTCCAAATCAGAATATTACACATTTCAAAAGTGTGATTTTTAGAGCAGGATACTGCGTGCTGTAATTCTTCTGTCTTTTCTGATACCACGAAGATGGCTACTTGACCTGACTCATCTCCTTGCAAGTACGATGTGGTACCCAGGAAGAAGACCTGTGAGAGACCCAGGGCCAAGTCCTAGACTTAGGAAAGATTTAAACCAGAACCGAGGAACCTTCAGCCATTCCCTACCACAACCCGAAGCCTCGGGAACGTACCAGGAGTCAAAGTGATTTTTGTTTGCAGTACTGTAAAGGGCTGAGATCAAACTAGGTAAGCAGTCTCCCCACAGAGCACTACCTCCAGGCTCCCCCACTCCCTCTTCTGACTTTGAAACAGTCTCACTAAACATCTCTGGCTGCCCTTCCACTTGCTGTGTAGCCCAGACAAGCTTTGAACTTGTTCTCCTTAGCGGCTGGGCCACCAAGCTCAGCCCATGGCTCCTGGTTTGCAAAAAATCGGCTCCAGGATTAAATAGAATAAATTCCTTAGCTGGGTTCCACGATGTATTCACGATAAATAACCCTGTGGGTGTATAATCCCTCCCCTTTCCCTTTACCAGGCCAAGGAGACACAAGAGCTTCGGTGTAACCCCATAAACCAAGTTGAGAATACAAATGCCGGGTGTGGCAATGCATACGAGTAACTACAGTCCTGGGAAAGACTGAGACCGGCAGATCCCTGGGGCTCACTGAAGCCAGCTTGGCTGAGCTGGTCATCTCCAAGTCAGTGAGACACAGTCCCTCAAAAGTCAAGGCAGACAGAGCCTCAGTGCCAACACCTCGGACTGGTCTCTGGCTTCCATACACATGGGCCCCTCACCCATGTATGCTCCCCTCTGGCCCCCCACGGTCTTGGTATTTACTTAAATCTCCTGTATAAATTAAATCAAAATATATGTTTAAACATTTTAACTTGGTAAGTATATTTAATTACAAGAAAGATAATCTGACTATTTTATCCAAGTGCTGATCTCTACGTCACGTGAAAACGCAGTTCTCGTACATCACAGATGGGTTTTGCCAAGTGCGATGTTGCTTCACGTCCTTGAATCTGAGGACAGATGGACCCCAGGAATAGTAAAAGGATGGCACCAATGCCAGCTTAACCCACACGACCTCCTGGTCTCAGTGAGTGACAAAGTCCATTATGCCCACGTCTCACACCTGCCTCAGGATCTTATCCCATGCTCCACGTTTAGCCTGGGGCACATGGCCAGTGTCAGCTTTGTGCGCCCTCTCACAAGGGTCTCCACAGCATTTGGGGCAACCTGTCAGAGGCGGGAGATGATCTCTGTGGTAATATAAAGGGTGAAGCCTGTGTCCTGTGCTTTAGCACCCACACTTAAGCTAGCACCCTCTATTGTAAACACCAAGTTCAACTTCTCACCATCGACATTGCCAACACACACACACACACACACACACACACACACACACACACACACACACACACACCCCACAGTCTTCCTACAAGTACAGATCCGCAGATCTTCAGAGGAATGTGCTTCATGGTCAAAAGCACATCAAACTATCAAATACGTAAACCCACACACAGGTCTGGCCAGGCTGACATTTAGAACGGAGCCTGGTAAACAGTGTGCTGCCTTGGTTTTTATTTAGTTTCCTATGATCCTGTGCAGACTCCCGTGTACTTTGAGAAATGTTAATATTTGCACAAAAGAGAAACACAATCTTTCCTTTCCCTCCGTGTCCCCGGACTCTGAGCAAACACTTTCTATGAATACAAGAGTAGCAGATGGGAAACGGACTTTGTCATAGATGCCAGATCAACTCAGATGGCTGAAATTTTTATAAACATAATTCCACACTAATACGAATTTGTTGAATTTTGTTGCAAAGCTTGTTTGCAGCATGAACGCAAACAAAATCTATCAATCAGAAAATTCTTAGCATTATTGAAGTCTTTCAATTATAAGTTTGTTTTAACCAAGAGGAAAAGGAACCAGATCTTGAGTCTCAGACCCAGGGTCTGCTATTTATCTTCTGGAACTGCCTTCTGTAGGTGTGGAGGCTACAGTTGTATTCCTGTCCGTCTGCTATTGCCTCACTGGTGAGGACGAAGGCATGGACACCCAGCTCTAACAGTGTTGAGATGGTTATTTTTAAATGTCAGTTAGAGGCAGCACAGAATGGAGTATAAAGATGGGTCATCCAGATCAGATTGGTTTGTGGGCATATCCTGATTGTCTTATGTAACTTAATTGATATGGGGGAAGTGCAGGCACGGCCTTTGTGGGTGTGGGTCAATAGGCTGTCTAAGAGGAGATAAAATGAACCAAGCACTAGGCATGCATGCCTTAATTCTCTGTCTGCTCTTGATTGTGGGTTTAGGACTTATTATTTATTATTTGTGTGTATGCAGGTCCCTGAGTGTGCTTATGTGCATACAGGTGACTGCATAGGCCAGAAGGTGGCATAGGATCCCTTGGAGCTGAAGTTACAGGCAGTTAGGAGACATCATGTGGATGCTGGAATAGAACCCAGGTCTTCTGCAAGAGCAGCAAGGTACTCTTGGTCACTGAGCTCTTTCTCCAGCCCCTCAGTTCCTACTCTCTAGGTGAATTTACGTCATTGAATTCTCACATAGTAAAGACAAATCTCTCTCATGCCTCACACTATGACACTGATTGTAGTATTGAATCTCCACTCTAAAGATCTCTTAAGCTTTCAGAGTGACCCCCACCCAAATACTGTACTATTATGCTGGGGACTTGGGCTTTAACTGCATGAATTATGAAGGACACAGACCTTCATCTTGTGTTCAGGTTTATTAAAAAGTAAATGGTGAGCCTGATGTGGCCCTGGTGAGGACAGAGTGACATAGTTTCTACCCCTGGGACAGGGACCTGGTGTGAGTGTTGATGGCTGCTGTGGGTGTAAGCCTTGTTTGTATAATAATGTACATACTTTCTGGACCCCCTAACAGTGGAGGACTCTTTCTTTCCAAGGAACGTCCTCTGCTAATGTTAATGACTCCATGATAATTAGAAACAGCACAAATCCAGGAGTTGAAGGTGTGGCAGTGTCTCAGCAAAAAGGTAAAAGGTAGGACATTTGGGACAGCCCTTAAGACTGTGGGAAAGAGCTCTAAATACATGAGTTCGAAAATAGTAATATATAATTTCTCAACTATGCAAAATAAGGTAAGGACATTATGTGAGGAACTTCACAAATCGAGAGGAACAAAAGCAGCTGCTCTGTGAATCAACTTGTTAGAAATGTACTAAGGAAGGAGGTAAAGAGATTTAAGGAGTGTGAATGCTGGAGTTCTCACCCAGCTATGTTTTTTTTTTTTTTTGTTTGTTTGTTTATGCTTACAAAGGCAGATAGTTTCCAAGTTCAGGATCAGCCTAGGACAGAGCAAGATTAGGCTCAGGCCGGGTGAAAATGGTAATCTCAGGGCAGGGTCCCACCCAGCTAGTTTATTGTCTGTGCTTAACAAAGCCAGAAAGATCTCTGAATTCTTTTGTGATGTTAAGAAAAAATGTATGCTTGCTGTCTCCTAAGAATCAAAGGGTTGGGGTCACAGAATGGTGACTTGTAAGATCATCAAAAGGAAACCTGGTGTAAATGACTGGGTTGATATGTAAAATAAAAGACTGGATCTGTGTTCTGCAGGAGATGAGCTATCCAGAGAATATTTTAGGTTAAAAAGAGAACTGCTTGCAGAACTGATACAAGCAAACCAGACATGGACAGAGAGCTCTTTTGGAATAGTGAGCAAGCAGAATATAGATAGAGATCTCCAGAGAGAAAGCAGGACATAGAGAGACACAGACTGGAAAAGCTGTATCAAGCAGAACACAGGCCATCAGCTGGGACCCGCGATTTGATTTCAAGTCATTCTTTTCGCTGTTCCCAGACACCCCTTCTCTCAGAACTCCTCTCTAAGCTGAGGCTGGTCCTGGGCAAGTAAAGAAGATATTCAGTTATGTACCTAACTTATCTGGTTTATGTTTATAAATTCACTCTAACATGTATTAAATGAATAACGCGGTGACCTTTCCAACTTGAAGTTCAATGTTTTTTTAATCCATACTTAACAGCTATGTCTTTGTCCACACTTTCTTAGTTTCATGGTCCAGCTGCCCCAGGCGGTATCGTGCTTAAAGTTACCAGGAACGATATTGCACAAGAAATTTAATTCAAACCTCATGCATGATGCCAATGATATAACTCTTTCTACTGTCACATTGAAAATTGAAAGCTATTGATAATAGCATCCAATGTTTTGTATGGACCGGAGTAATACATAAATATATACTGCGCACCTGCTCTCTTTAAACCTCATTTACCGCACCAGATAAACCCTGTGTGTGATTGTGCACATGGGCAAGCCTCCGCAATTTGACTTAATGCCGAGTGATTGACAGAACACTCAGCAGTCTGGGAGACAGTCTGAAAGCACGCAGCAACCAAGAGAATTAGCAATTCAGGGATTTGGGGGTAAAATTCAGTTTATAACAAGTCTTGGTTCTTCCTCTCCTCTTTCTCCATCAAGGGCATTCATGTGGATTCCCTCTCACACCCAGCTTAACTTGTCAATGCAGCAAGGCACAAAACATAAATGCTGCACTGAAACCCGAAGCATCAGATGTACTAGAAAATTATTACATATAGAGAAACAAAGAAGAAAGAACTGAAGATGTATAGCCTAGAGACTGGAAGTCTATTTTGTCGGATCTTAAATCTGTGTTTAAGATCCATTTGCTTCGAGTATCTTTTCCTATCTTTTTACACTGTGGTGGCATCTATCAATCATTGGTGGTAAGGCATGTTTCTCAGAAGAAGCAAAAGAATGGATCTTGTTTTCTGACCCAACCTGCTGCTCTTGTCTTTTTTTTACCGGGGGGAGTTGAGAAGGTTAACATTCAGAGCTATGATTAAAGGCGTTTGCTAATGCCTGTCGTTCTGTGGACTGTGTGATGTTTTCCTCAGATATCTTGATTACATGACCTTGCTTTGGTTACTTATTCCCTATGGCTGTGTTTATCATCTCCAGACTGAAATATTCCTTAAATACCATCTGTAGAGCTGGCGTCGTGGAAATGGTTCCTCTAGAATGTTGTGTATTTACTTCTCTCTTAATGTTAATAGCTTTTCAGGATATAATAGTCCAAGTAGGCAGGCAATCTTTTAGAACTCAGAATACACCTTTTCGGTTCCTTCTGTTTGTAAAAGTTCCCCGCTAAAAAATATGATGTTATTCCAATGGACCTGAAAAAGCCAGAGCTGGGGTTAATCTAAGGCCAGTGGGAAAATTCCACCACGAACCTCTAAGCACAAATACCCGCTCCCTTCCAGGGAGGGTAGAGCCAGTTTTGTTCCTGGAGCAACTATAAGCCTAACTGTCAAACAAAGTCACCCGTGACTCCTCAACCAACCCCCTTGACCATGAGTCAATTTGAAGGTCACTTTGCCCACCAATAGTACCTTGCCTAGTTACCATTATTCAAATTCTGCTCTAATTGTTTAAATCTTACCCTTATCAAACGTATATAGCTCCCTGTTAGAGTCTGCTCAGGGTCATCTCCCACTTGAAGTGGGATGGCCCCAACATATTGGAACAATAAAGTTCCTCTTGCTTTTGCATCGATCACCACCTCTGTGAGTCTCACTCAAGGTGTCCCAGTAGAGGTCTGATTCAGACCTCACAGATCTCCCTTTATAAATCACTTGACCCTTTTCTCTTGAAGTTCTACATATGCTTTCTTTGTCCTATGGGTGTTTTTTTTTTTTTTTTGGTGTTTTAATCATAAGAAAGTTTCTTTGCAATGTTCAACATCTTTAGTCATAAGGGAAATGCAAATTAAAACAACCCTGAGATTTTACCTCACACTAGTGAGAATGGCTAAGATCAAAAACTCAGGTGACAGCAGATGCTGGCGAGGAAGCGGAGAAAGAGGAACACTCCTCCATTGTTGGTGGGATTGCAGACTGGTACAATCATTCTGGAAATCAGTCTGGAGGTTCCTCAGAAAATTGGACATTGAACTGCCTGAGGATCCAGCTATACCTCTCCTGGGCATATACCCAAAAGATGCCCCAACATATAAAAAAGACACGTGCTCCACTATGTTCATTGCAGCCTTATTTATAATAGCCAGAAGCTGGAAAGAACCCAGATGCCCTTCAACCGAGGAATGGATACAGAAAATGTGGTACATCTACACAATGGAATATTACTCAGCTATCAAAAACAATGACTTTATGAAATTCGTAGGCAAATGGTTGGAACTGGAAAATATCATCCTGAGTGAGCTAACCCAATCACAGAAAGACATACATGGTATGTACTCATTGATACGTGGCTATTAGCCCAAATGCTTGAATTACCCTAGATGCCTAGAACAAATGAAACTCAAGACGGATGATCAAAATGTGAATGCTTCACTCCTTCTTTAAAAGGGGAACAAGAATACCCTTGGCAGGGAAAAGAGAGGCAAAGATTAAAACAGAGACTGAAGGGACACCCATTCAGAGCCTGCCCCACATGTGGCCCATATATATACAGCCACCCAATTAGACAAGATGGATGAAGCAAAGAAGTGCAGAAGTGTAGATCTCTCCTGAGAGACACAGCCAGAATACAGCAAATACAGAGGCTAATGCCAGCAGCAAACCACTGAACTGAGAATAGGACCCCCTGAAGGAATCAGAGAAAGAACTGGAAGAGCTTGAAGGGGCTCGAGACCCCATATGTACAACAATGCCAAGCAACCAGAGCTTCCAGGGACTAAGCCACTACCTAAAGACTATACATGGACTGACCCTGGACTCTCACCTCATAGGTAGCAATGAATATCCTAGTAAGAGCACCAGTGGAAGGGGAAGCCCTGGGTCCTGCTAAGACTGAACCCCAGTGAACTAGACTGTTGGGGGAGGGCGGCAATGGGGGAGGGTGGGGAGGGGAACACCCATAAGGAAGGGGAGGGGGAGGGGATGTTTGCCCGAAACCGGAAAGGGAATAACACTCGAAATGTATATGAGAAATATTCAAGTTAATAAAAAAAAAAAAAAACAAAAAACAAAAAGACAAAAAACAAAAAACCCAAGACATTCAAGCTAGAGATCTAGGGATCAATGCAAAAAAAAAAAAAGAAAGTTTCTTTGCTGGTCCTATCTAGTTGGAATTCTGTAGGTCTCCTTTACCTAGACGGGCTTCTCTTTCTCTGAGTGTGGAAGCTTCTGTGATTGACTGAAGATACCTATACCTTTATGAGGTGTTCTTCTTCTATGGTCCTAATCTGAAGGTTATATCTTTTCACAGTGCCTCAGAGCTCTATCATGTTTGTGTATTAATGTATCATGACTTTCACTGAATAGTATGATTGTTATACCCTGCCTTCTGTCCCTGATACTCTGCTGGTGAGGCTTTCCATTGAGGCTTCTTCATGGAGTCTTATTGGGCTTTTCGTGGCCAGCCTCATTTCTGATCGGCTTTCTCCCCTAATTCCCTTTATTGAATCCTATCCTCATAGTTGGCATTGACATTTTACACTTCCTTCCCTCTTTGCCTTAGTCTTCTTGGAGTTGTTAGAATATAGTTATCATTCTTTCATGGGTTTTGTCTGTTAGTTCTTCAATGTCATTTCAATGGGGTCCATTCCTTAGGATTGGTAATTCTTAGAGAACACATGTTGATTGGATCTGTGTTGTTCTCATGTGCAGTAAGATTTGCTCATTTGGAGTTAGCTGGTTGAATGGGAGTGTGGTACTGGGGTTGATGGTCTGAGAAGTGCTTGCCAACCTGGGCTAGGATCTAGGGGAGCTGGAGAACTGTGGGCAGGGCATTCAGGGTCCAGGACCCCCTTACTGGTAGGCACCAGGAGTAGAGTAGATAGAGGAACGGTGAGCTCAGTCAGTGGTCTGGGCTTGGAGGCCCCTTATGTTTGTGTGGCACAAGCCAGAGTAGGCTGGTAAAGGCCTAACCTAGAAATCTGAATCTAAGCACTTTGCCAACACAGTACCACAAGATCATTGTGCCTAGACTTTTCCAGTCTTTCCAGGCTTGTTTATGCCACCCACAAACAGGGAGCTGAACTGAATAAATTCTAAAGTTCTTTGTTAATTGAATGGGTAATTATTTAGGATCTGTTTTTGTAAGTATTTAACAATGCTAATTCCTTTAAATTCTACAGGTCAGTGCTGGAGGAAATCATGGGTATGGCTCCCTTCTCTCACTCCCTTCCACTTGGCTAAAATACTAATATTTATATTTACCTGTGACTGCAGCTTTATTGTTCCCACAAACTCAGCTAACCTTATTGCCTCCCCCCCAAGGTTATGCAGCATGGTAGTATTTCCCAGCATTCCACAGCACCTTCTCATTCACCTGCTTCACAGTAGGCTAAGAAGAGTGAATTTACCAGTGCATTCCTCACCCTCCTTCCCTACTGTGCAAAACGAGCAGAACATTTTCATTTCCAATGCCAGCAGTGAAAATGTCCCGCTGCCATGACACAGAAGGGCACGCACTTAAAGACAATACATTTATTTAGTGGATAAGAGCGTCTTTTCACTAGAAACAGAATGAACAATCATCTGCAGAGCTTTAAATAGCAAACATCTGTTTTTCCCAATGTATCCCCAACACCCCGAACCTCTTGATTAGTTGTTCTCTGAGAACTGTTTCTGAAAGACATAATGAGGCAGTTTAAGGATGAGTTGTAAACCATCTTCAAAATAAAGTCAAGAAAAATGTTTCTGCTCTGGGTAAGGCTGGTTTAATCCAGATCTGCCAGCTCCCATCACACAGACAGGCCATAGCTCTCTCATCAGTTTGCTCTGCAGCAACGGTCCCATTAACTATGCCAAACAAAGCATGATGTAAGTTAGTAGCACAGATAGTGAGGCAGTGCCACACTCTGCCAGGGCAATGCTGTCCACGGTGCTAACAAAGGGCTTTTGCTGGACCAAGCCAGACATGGCCATGTGGGAAGTAATGAAGCATAGCACCTCTGTGAGTGGGACACACAACCAGGCACACATCATGGGCTGGATGTGCATGAACTGAAGAGATGGCTCTGTAGTTAAAGCCCTTGCTAAGCAAGCATCAAGATCCCCAGAACCTACATAAAGGTCTATTAGGCCTGGCAGCCTATCTGTAATTCTAAACTCAGAAGGCAGAGATGGGGACCCGTTCCCCAAACAAGCTACTAGCAAGACTAGAAGCATTGATGAGCTCTGGGTTTGATTGAGAGAGCCTTCCTCAGTGAATAAGATGGAAGAAAACGGGGAATGATTCCAGACATCCACCTTAGGCCTGTCCATGCACATGTATCTACATGCATGTGTGCATGCCCACATACATACAAATATGCATACACACACACACACACACACACACACACACACACACACCAGCTGATATTATTCCTCCCAGAGCTTGAGATTTATTCGCACCCTCACCAGGAGGTGATTTAGTTGGCATTCCACATCAACACGGCTGCAGCAGAGGTCTTGATTTCTGCAAGAGCCACACTTCCATGTGATGCAAAGGTGCCATCACCTGCCTGCTGTTTCTCGCAAACCTCACTATTCTTGGCATTTTAATATCACTTGCTTGTCCTGGGCTAACCCCAGTATGGCAAAGCGGCTCAGATCATGACAGCAGAGGCTTGTGGTTTCTTACATCCAAGTAAACAAGGAAGTGAAAGAACTAGGTACTTGAATGGAGCCTTTCACAACCATGTCTACTGACCAATGTCTCCACCCATGTCCCCATCTTCTGAAGGTCCCACAGTACTACCAACTCAGGAACAATTTTTACATAATAAGTACCTACTATCAGCCACCACGCTGCCTGGATCATACGAAAGGACCTATGCACATAATAGGTGCTCAATAAATGTTTACTGAATGAGATCTCTGAAAACTAATCTTATGAACCAAAGCAACCTGAGACCCCAAAGGGGCCCCTCTGAAAGGGACCTTTTCTCACTGTACCCAGGTTCTCTTCTCTCACTGAACTGCAAACCCTTGAGGGCTGTCAGTCCCTTCTGTTGTGTGTAAACTCCTTAGGAACAAGGGCAATGCACTACTGTGTTACCATCGCCTGATATAAATCTTAACCTAGAATAAATTCATATTAGTGAGTATTAAAGGGAAGAATTAAGGGCGAGAAGGAAGACACAGAACACGACATGTGGATAAAGACGAAGATAAGCCCTGAAGAGGCTGAAAGTGACCACAGACAGCTCTCACTTTTCAGACAAAACTGTCATCACACAGTGAAGCCAGTTTACATCGGAGGGCTTTAAAGTCCTCACTACCCAAATCCCACCATCGTTGGCGGCCTTTGGTGTGATCTGAGCATTCAGATCTGTAAGCAGGAAATGAGCACCAGGATCTCTGGGTGTCTGGATGACCAGCGAGGTGGGACACAGTTCAGACTGTGCTCTAGCTCACAGCCTTTGGTGAAGTGTTCACGGGGCCCCGGGGCTGTAGCACTGTGTTAGTCAGGCATGCCGCATCAAGGCAGGTCAGATTTACAGGTCCTGGTGAAAAATTCTTCAGCTTATTTAGTTTATCTCGCTCTTTTCATGTCAAGGCACAAATCATTACAGCACTGTGGACATTTGCTTGATCTGTGATTCGAGTCTGGAAGAAGAAAGTTCAAATTGTGTCAAGTCAAGCTGACCCTCATCAGGACAAGCTGCCTGTGCCAACCCAGGAGGAGGAGACAGCTTTGCTTGGGTTTCCCGTTACTGCGGAAAAGAAGACCTTTGTGAAGGAGGACGCACATTAGTAAAGTACGAACATACTGGAGATAAGGCAACGTGAACAGTAATTTTCAAAGGAAGATATGCAAATAGACAGTGACCCATGCAAACAATTAGGGAAATGCAGATGTCTTTCACACCTGTCAGGAGGCTATTCTAAGAAAGACAGAAGATAACCAGTTGGAGGAGGGTGTGTAGGAAAAGGAGCTCGAGTCTTCTGCTGATAAAGATGTAAACTGATGCAGACATTAGGGAGGACAAAGTGTAAGTTGCTGGGGGATTAAACACAGAGCAACCATGTTATCCACAGAGCCCAGTTCTGAGTACCCACCCATATATGAGAACCAGTCTGGAGAGAAACGTCTGCCCTCCATAGCAACATTTACACAGCCACATTAACTAAGTGATGCCAACAGATGAATGAACGGACAAATGAAATGTGATGTGTGCACACAGTACAACCTTGATCAGCTGTGCAAAGAAGAAAGGTCAACTATTGGCTTGGTACGGCATGAGTGGATCAGAGAATATCATCCTAAGTAATATGAGCCAGGCACAGACAGACAGACATCGAGTCTTCTCATTTATATGCAGAGTCTAAGCAATCAAGCTATCAGAAGCAGAGCACAGAATATCGGGAACTGAAGCTCAGGTGTCGGGGAGGATGTGGGTAACGATCAAAGGGTGCAAACTTCAGACGGGAAGAATGTGTGAGTTCTCCTAGATCTACTGCAGACTGATACATACAGCCAATAGCAAGAATGCTAGGAGTAAACTTCAGATCTCACCACTACAAAAAAAAAATGTTACACAGTTGCACTGACAGACATGGTAATTAGCTTACTTTAGTTATTCCTCATAATTCATAATTCATAACATCTCTTTATGCCCTATAAATGAATGCAATTATGAGTGTCAACTCATAATGACTTTACAGAGATTCTCGGCATTTTTAAGAGCAGCCACAGAACGGCACCATTCTTTATGAACAGAACACTGTCCCATGAATGTTCTCTAACCGATAGCACATCAAGAGAAAGTGAAGACCACCACCGAAAACAGCACACACAGCCAGCCCTCCTCACAACTAAGGCTTGAACAGACCCGTGTCCTCCAGGGGAAATTTCTAGGTGTCACTGGTTGTAGAAGAGAAGACAGCACGTATCTACAGATGGGCGAAAAGCAGTGACAACCCAACGGGCTACAGCATGGCTGGAGAACCAAATGTTGGGACAGTATGCTGAGCCGGGGTCAGGAGGGCTGGATCCTTCACAGGACCATTAAACAACAAAGCACATGACTTCATGTGAGGAGCTTCCCCTAAAGCTCAGGAACGTGAAGAGAAGCCTTGCTAGACACCTGTGATCCAGCACTCAGGAAGTTAGGGCAGGATGGCTGTGCATTTGAGATTAGCTTGCCTATGGGCTACATTGCCTCACATGAGAGAAACTCACCAAAGTGAAACTTCTGAGAACTTGATAATGATTGAACGCATGAGGGTGACAGTCACCACGGACACGGCATGCCAACGAGCGCAGCGGATTTAACGTAAGTCACCTTAAAAACTCTATGTGGTAGGGAAGCTAGCATGTGCCGAGCTTATGACGCGAGTAAAGGAGAACACGAGGTCCCACTGCTCCGCTGCCCACTGTCCAGACTACACAGTTCCACGGGCACAGGAAGATCCTCCTGACACAGGCTTCAAGAGCCTGACGTTTTACACATTCTGTAATTCCCTGCTTGGACCCACACACATGAAGTGGCCTTTGGATCATTAGTTTCTAGGGCT
The DNA here is from genome assembly GCF_011064425.1 of Rattus rattus. Taxonomy (NCBI): domain Eukaryota; kingdom Metazoa; phylum Chordata; class Mammalia; order Rodentia; family Muridae; genus Rattus; species Rattus rattus. The sequence goes on from NC_046156.1 coordinate 7,276,879, forward strand.
GTTTGTCTAGTCAAGGGCAGCATGAACGGCAAGTCTGCTCAGCAATGGAACTTGTCCTTGTCAGTGACATCATCACCGGATGATGTCACCCCTATCAGCTTGTTAGTGGCAGTCCTCATCCCCAGGTGGCCGCATCACAGGGTAAGGATACAGGTGGCTTGGCTCAGCAGTCAGTGTATTAAAGGGTGAGAGAAGCATAGGTGGAAAGGGAGGGATAGAAGAAGGGAGGGAAAGGAGGAGGGAGGGGAGGAGGGAAGAGGATAGCAGAGTATACATGGACATGTTCTGTCAAGACTGGGTGTGGATTTAAATGTCACAGGGAGGCGGTGGGAATCACTGGAGAACTTACGGTGAGGAAAGTGACACAGTCAAAACTTCCCTCCCTCCCTCGCTCACACACTGGTCCTTATGCACAGGCCTCAAAGAAGCTCATGGAGCTGCTGGGAAGCCACCGGGAAACACTGGTGATGTGAGGCACCTTGTTGCAGGCTCCGATTCCAGGAGAACCCCTGCCAAGGGCTTCACAGGTGAGCCAGGAATTCTGCTTAGAGGAGACAAGGTGACTTCCCGCGGACTTTAAACTTCTTCCACAGATTTCCCCGCACTTAGAAAGTTCAGTTAAAAGAAACAGGCAGCGTCCACAGAGCTTCAAACATGCATTTAGATTTCTTTCTAGCTATCAGGTAGGTACCTCGCATGAGCAGGCTTCCCCAGATCAGCACTTTCATGCCTGAGTGCCTGAGCCTCTGCCCTCCTGCTGCCCCAGCCTCCTGGCCTCCAGGAGCACACCAGGTACTTCCACTCCTCAGACACCGCCTTGCCAGCCCCTCCTCCACACAGAGCCCGAGGCCAAAGTCAGGTAGATTCTCGCCTGCATATTAAGCTTAGCTCTCTTCCCCCACCCCGGGTTTTAATAATTTCTTAGCAGGGTCGTGGTAGTGGTTTCTAAATGACTCATTGTCTTTTCTCGTCTTCCTTCAGTTTGAATCCAGGATGGCAGCTCATTCCACCGTTCAACAATGGACGTTATGTGTCAAGAGACTTTTCCAGGGAACAAAACAGTCAAGGTCCTTGTTTCTCACAGACTGATGGTCTTGACACACCGTTACGATGTAGTCAAGAAAAAGAAGCTTTCAGCGGTGGCAAATATTATAAAGCGAATACAAATAGTGTGTCAGAGAGTGGAGGGGAAGTGGGGTTGTCATGAGGGGCTTTGGGGCAGATCACTGTTGAGTTCAAAGCCGGATGACATGGAGTGATCGATCCATTGCTGTCTGGGAGCAAAGAGTTTCAGCAGAAAAATAACAAGATGACATCACCCGGTGAGCAGGAACACGGGTTTGGAACATTTCCAACAGAAGCGGGGAAGGGGGAAGGGAGAGAAGAAGGGAAGGGAAGGAAGACAGGAGGGGGAAAAGCCAGGCCATGGCTCACCCACATGTGGAGAACCACCAAGGAGCAGAAAAGGAGGTGCCTAGAGAGGCTGATAGGGTGAGAGAAGCTGACCGGTGTGTGACATCAGGAAGCCCGGGGCAAGAGGATTCTCTGGAGCAGAGTGGGGGTCACCATGTCTGCTGCTGCTGCAAGACTGTGTGTCAGTAGGCATTGCCTCACTGAGCTCCGGAAGACAGAAGTCGATAGGGACTCCCTCAAGATGAATTTGAGTTCGTGGGAGCAGATAAAGAAGAAATAGCAAAGCCCCAAGAAGCTTGTCTATCTATGCAGCTCCTTGGAATCAAAGTAATCTGGTATTTGCCACCTGGTTTTATGTGAGTGCGTGTGTGTGTGTGTGTGTGTGTGTGTGTGTGTGTGTGTGTGTGCGTGCGTGCATGCGTGTGTAGGCCAGAGGTTGATACATTCCTCAATGTTCTCCACTTTAGTTTTCGAGACAGCTCTCTCAGTACATGTGAAATTCACCAAAATTTGGCATGACTGGCATGACCTCTAGCCACAGGGTCCCTGTCTATCTCTGCTCCTGAGTGCAGGGATTATAGCGGTACACTACCTGACCTTGTACCATAAACGCATTACTGACTGAACCATCTCCCCTGCCCAGTGCTTGCCATTTTAAAGTTCAGCCCCTTTCCTCTGGGATACAAGAGTTTTCACCACGTGGCTCTGGGCAACTCTATAAAGTTACCTTCTTACATCCACCCACTTCCCACCTCCTTGGTAACTTGTGATAACTGTAACATAAGTCACTTCCTTCACACACCTCACCCTCTCTGGGTCGCTCAGATGTACCCTAAGTATTTTCCACTGAAATATCCCACTCCCCAACACAAACACACCCAACAGGACAAATACCAACACACAACCCTTGGATCATATCCAGGAGGCTTGTGAGGGTTAATTGTGGTGTCACTGGACATGTCCGTAAAAGATTATACACATTATATTAACTGTGGAGGAGATCCACCCTAAACATAGGCAGTGTCCTCAAGGCTGAGGTTCTAGACTGAGGAATCAGGAGAAATCCAGGTGACAGCGGGTGGGCTCACCCCTTGCCTTCCTAGTTGGAGGCACCATCAGGACCATCCCAATTTCCCTGCCAGAAGAGACTGTGAGGCGATACAGTCCCTCCTCCCCCTGTTTTCTACCATCGGGTTTTGCGTCTCAGCAATAAGGCCATAACTATGCTACCCACACTCCTATAAGCAGCAAGGTTGACTGCGTGGGGGTTTGTGCAGAGTACCACCAAGGCTGTAGGGTGAAAACCTAATCGATAATTCATCAATTAGTCAACAGGCTCTGGAGTCAACTAAGAATCACACCTTCGGGAGTGTCTATGAGGCTTTCCCAGAAAGGCTGCACTGAGGATGAAAGACCCTGTCTCCAGTCAGGGGAACTTTCCAGCAAGTGGCTCAGGGAATGGCCGGTGCTTACTCCTTGCTGGATGATGACTGCCCCGGAGCCCTTCAGCCCTCTGTGTCAGACTGTGTAAGGCAGCCAGCTTGGAGCCCTTCAGCCCTCTGTGTCAGACTGTGTAAGGCAGCCAGCTTCTGCCTGCTGAGCTGCTCCTGGGTTCTCGGTCTCTCTCCACCCATGCAGAGTCACTATTACACTACCTGGTCACACATGCCAGCCCATCTAATCCCCCTTTAAAATCCTCACGCGTCCTATTGGTTCCGTTCCTCTGGAGAACGGTCAGTTACATCAGCACCTTCTCACAGTGAGCTGTGGGACTGTGGTTAAACCTTTGGTGAACTCACTGGTGCTCACTTCCCAGCATTCCCCTCTGCCCATCGGCCCTGCCACTCACTCATCCCACCCCTCACGCAGCATGCTACTTACACTCGGCCATTTCCAGGTCAGGAGCCCTCAAGCCTCTGACTTGAAGCCGTGCTGCTGACTCTTCCTGGCACATCAAGTACCACCTGGCCAGTCGTCTCTACTCTGAAGCCTTCTAGAGCCCAGCTGTCCCTACTCCTGCCAACGCTATGTGCAAACTCCTCCATTTCCAGAGCCCCAACTCCGCTAACTGCAGCTAGGAGTACCCCACCCACGGAAAAGCCACACTGATACCACACTCCTCAATTCACTCAGAGGAACCAGACGTCCGGGACAACGATTCACTTTAACCTCCTTCATTCCCTGCATATTGTGACCTTAAAAAAGACTTGTCAACAAAGGACACACTGTTTGTTATAGCTGTAGGCTTTGACTTACTTACGCTGTGCTCCAGATCAAAGACTGTGGCCTCTTCCCAGCCAATCTCACACTTGTGGTTTGCCTTTCGGGAACTCTGCAGTCTACTGTGCCTTTTCCTCACATTTTCTACACAGGGATTAACTCTGCCTTTGGGTATTTAAGTCCCTTTGACAGGAATAAGAAGGACATCAATTATTTCAACTTAAATGCAAACCTGAGACCCGCATAAATTAGGGGGATAGTGTTGTGATGAGGATAATTCGATATGTTCTCTTAGTGACAGAACCCAGAATTCCTCAGAACTTGGTGAGGGTCAGTGTGTTTATCTCTTAGGCCTGAGTTAAACTTTTCTCTCTGGCCCTTGGCCTTAAGAGCTGACTCAAAGGGACCAGATATAGATCTCTCCTGAGAGACACAGCCAGAGCATGTCCAGTACAGAGGCCAATGCTAGCAGCAAACCACTGAACTGAGAACAGGACCCCCTTTGGGAGGAATTAGAGGAAGTATTGAAAAAGCTGAAGGAGCTTGCAACCCCATAAGAACAACAAAATCAACCAACCAGAACCCCCAGAGCTTCCAAGGACTAAAACCACCAACCAAAGAGTATTCGTGGAGGAACCCAGGGCTCCAACTGCATATGTAGCAGAGAATAGCCTTGTTGGGGCACCAGTGGAAGGGGAAACCCTTAGTCCTGCCAAGGTTGGACCCCCAGTGCAGGGGAATGTTGGGGGGGGCAATAAGGAGGGGGATGGGGGAACACTCGTATCGGGGAGGGCATGGGGATGGGAGCTTATGGACAGGAAACCGGGAAAGGGAATACTATTTGAAATGTAAGTAAAGAAATATATCTAATAAAAATTTTTTTCTTTAGTTTAAAAAAAAAAAACGGACTCAAACGTGCTGAAGAGATGCTCGGTGGTTAAAAGCACTGTCTAGTGTTGCGGAAGATCAAAGCTCAGTTCCCAGCTCCCACATGGTGGCTCACAACCACCCGTGACTCCAGTTCCATGGGCTCCCACTTCTGGCCTCTGTGGGCACTGCACACAAATGCATGCAGACACAGCACGTGTGCCCATAAAATAAAAATAACTAAGTCTTAATCAAAATAAAAGAGTTGAATCACAGAGACTTAGCTCAGCACACAGGAGTCTTCGCCATTCTCCTTGCCGAATGAGCGCCCCACCCCACCCCCACAGCACTGCTCACAGCTCTTCGCCCTCTGCTTGACCCTTTCTGACAGGGAACTTGCCACCCCTTCCATGACAGCAGAGCAAGGAGCACCTCTTACTAAATTTGCTTAAATATTCTACCTTGTACAATGGCCCTTTTGATCCGGGTGGCGCCACACGTGGGAATCCTTGTCTGCCTGGGCAATGAGCAAAGCAGAGCTCCATTTTCATCCACTTCTCCACACAAACGCTACACCCAACCCCCCGCCCCCACCCCACCCCACCCCAAAATAAAACCAGAACAAGCAAACAGAACAAAACAACCCACCAGGGATCCTAACGAAGTGACTTAAAACACTCATACACAACTGAACTATTAAAGACGTAAAGAAAGAAAAGACCTGACTGCGCGCTACCACTGTGGTTGTTTGGGCTTTGTTTGGGGTCGAATCCAGGGACTCCCACAATGCCATGCGAGCACTCTAGCTCCGAGCTGCATTTCCCAGGCTTCTTTTCGGGTTTTATTTTGAGATGAGGTCCTACAAACTTGTTCATGTTGACCATGAACTTGTGATCTTCACGCTACAACCCTTTTCGTAGCTTGGGAACATAGGCTTGAACCCACATGCCCAGCTGAGCGAGAGGAGTCGGGACTCAAACGCCCACATAGTTGCTGACAGTTAAATGCCTTAGTGGGTTTTGTACGTGTCAGTGCAAAAGAGCAGCGGTGGCCCCCACGGCTCTCATTGTCTGATGGGAAAAATCAAACTTCTCGGATCTGAATTCTAACCAGAACCCCTCGAGTGCTGTCTTATTATAGAGCTTTTCTTAGTCTGCTCCGTGTGTTGGCTCGCACCCTCGACACACTGCCACATCAGCACCCACACGCGGTGCTTCTGCAGTATCAACCCAACGCTAACCGACCTTTGTCTGATTATTGAATATAGAAGGCAACTTATGTGGCCTGGAGACCTGTACCCAAGCTTGATGTGCGTGAATCAATGGCGGAGGGTGTGTGTGTGTCTCACTTAGTTCGCTTTCTTGCTGGTTCATTTGAAGCCAGCCCTCCTGCTGTTCTGAGCAAGGGCTTTACCTGTGAGGACACTTTCTTTTGTTCTCCAAGTGTCCCAATTACTTCCCCTGCTGCCTTCACAGCTTCCTGAGTCTCCCAGCAGCCTGCTTCTGTGCAAGCCTGCCTTCAGTCCTTGAATGGATGGTAGGAGGTGTGTTCCCAGAAACACCTATGTGGGTGTCTGAAGTAGCCCCAAAGCTCCGCGTTAAAGTTATTTCCTCACAGTGATTATCCCAGGTGTTTAGAGTTCAGTGTGTCTGTGTGTGCGTGTGTGCCTGCATGTGCAAGCATTCACATGCTAGTGTGTGTGTGTGTGTGTGTGTGTGTGTGTGTGTGTGTGTGTGTAGATCAGGGAAAACTCGTTTGAGTCATTGTCTTCGCCCTTCCCCCCCACTTCTCTCTTCCATTTATCCAGCCCAGGGGATGGAGCTTGGGTCCTCAGACTCCATGGCAAGTGTCCCTACCACTGTGCCATCTCACAGGGTCCCTAATCATGTGTCTATTAACAATAGCGATCTTTCTAAGAAATGCGTCTTTAAGTTCTTCTGGCACTGTGAGGATATTGTAAAGCCATGACCCTGGATGGTACACAATGCCACACCACACCCATAGGCTAATGGTCCACAGGCACACAGGGCACACAGGGCACACAGGGCACACAGGGCACACAGGGCACACAGGCACATAAGACTGTATGGCCTCACCTAGTGTTCCTCAGCCACAGCCCTGTCCATCGTGCTACTGTGATGAATACTGTAGCCTTCCACTGTAACCCAACCGTGAGCGCATGTGCGTCTCAACAGGTCTACACAACTCACTCACCAGAGCAAGGAAGCAGTGTGTCATGTATGAGGACAGTGTAGTTGCTGTGATGTCACCAGACAGGGACGTTCCAATGACATGTTGCTGTTGAACACATGATCCATTATGTTCTGGCGTAGCCTCTGCCACACTCATGGTTCACTACTGACCAGCATGTGGTCACATGATGGAACTCGAAGGTGGAGAGATCTCAATTTATCTCCATAAAACCAACTGCGCCCGTCTCAGCTGCCTTCTCTGTGGCTCGGAACACTGGAAATCCATACTTCCTCTGTCTAAATGTGACTGGTGGCCTCCCATCAGTGTTATTCCTGAAGCTCAATGATATTTAGCGGTCCCTGAGGGACAACAGGCTACTTTCAGTCCTCATCCTCTAGTTACTATGAAGCTTAAAGATCACGCTGAGCAAGGCTGCCTGCACCCCGGGATAACAGAGCGCACTCACGGTATCCGCCACAGAGAGGTTCCAGGCCCCTCCTAAGGAAGTGGACCTGTGGATGAGGAGCCTGAGCAAACAGCCTGACATTTTACGGAATTAAAATAAGCTGCTTAAAGCTGGGAGATTTGAGGGAAATCGCAGGAACGGCTGGCGCACGTCCCACTGATTGGCAAGTGCAAATGAGAACGCTGATCATTATTTTGCACCACGGTTTATTATGACACGCGGCTGCCAAAAATCAAAGTCAGGGCCCGGCAGAAAACAGCTACCAGCTGCATAACCGGCTCCCATTTAGCCGTTCCACCCACAGCCACGTCCCTGATTAGCTGGAAGCCTGAGGACGGGGGACAGGTTAAATCGTAAGAGGGTTAAAGTATTGGCCGAGATTGAAATGTCACACAGTGTCGGGGAAGGGGAGCACCAGCAAAGACGGGGTGATTTCCCTGGAGCACTCCGGTGTCCTAAAGACCCATGATGCGTTAGAGAATGATGGGCTCTGAGACGTTCCCAGCTTTTGGAGCGGCACACATGCCTGGCCTGGAAGAGGTTGGCATAGCAACTCTGCACCGGCCACCGCGAGTCACAGAGCTCCCAGGCTCACAAAATGGCCACCTGAATGAGTCTAGTCCCCACAGTGAGGACAAGCTGCACAGAGCATTTCTCTGGGATTTTTTCTCTTGGCAAGCACAAGCTCTCCGTCTTGTGACTAAAGACAGGTCATTTGCTGAATGAACAGTGTTCGTGAATCGGGGAGAGATTTACTCTCTGTACGTTCCCTACGTAAATAAGGTTATGTTCAGGCACAAACGAGGTATTTGTCCCTGACAAGAAACAAAATTCCCGGGGTTGGGGATTTAGCTCAGTGGTAGAGTGCTTGCCTAGGAAGCGCAAGGTCCTGGGTTCGGTCCCCAGCTCCGGAAAAAAAAGAACCAAAAAAAAAAAAAAAAGAAGAAATAAACAAAATTCCCCAGGAGCTACAGAGTGATATACCCAGAATAAACTTTTAGTGGCCACCTTTTCTTAAAAAGGTGCATCACACTAGAAAGAAGTTGTTTACCTCTTCGTAGTAGGTCGCTGGAAATCTGGATCATACCTCCTTGGGTCACCTGCATTTAAAACAAAGATCTTTTTAAGTATAGAGGCCAAAGAAGCAGCAAATAAATTAATATAAATTATTGTCAAGGAGAAACCTTCTCCTTGGCTGACCCATTCTCTGTGCAACGCTCGGTCCTTGTTTTGTCCACTGAAATAGCAGGTGTGCCCTGGTCACATCTGTCAAGATCTTGTCCTCTCTCCAGTGAGAGGCAGGACCACAGGGACCACATTCCCCGTGTGTTGGGAAAATGTCTTCCTGCAGAGAGCATCAGCCTTGAAGGTGTTTGGGGGACAGCAAATCTGGGGGACCCTTGAAAGCTGCTCATCCATTCTATCATCTGCCATGGCCCAGTGTAATGGAGGACCCGTGAGGTGCACATCCCAACTGGAGATGCTACGCATGCAGCCCTTCCTTAGCAGCCAGTCCTCCGGCTTTCACTCAAGAAGTCCAGTTATCAGCCCTTGCGGACTTCTGCCCTATCGACTGCATATTGTAAGTTTCTTTCACATTCAAAAAAAAAAAAAAGAAAAATAAGAAAGTGACATTCAAAAAGACCTACTGGCAGACACTGCTATACTATGGTGGTGCTACAATACTCCTGTCCTTGCCCTTTAGCCTTTTGACAAAAGAATGGCCTTTGTCTGTAACAAGTTATAGTACCGTGTTCTGTAAAGTTTCCACTGGCCAAAGGACTGCAGTTGTAAACTCCAACCCCAGGGCTCCTCTTTGTGAGTGCTCCAACCTCTTCCTCTAGACATTTGGGTCTGTTATAAAATTGGTCCTGAATCAAAGACAGGATCACAGAGGCATAGAGGAAAGCCTTCTGGGTGTCAGCAACTTGGCACTAGTTTCACAAAGTGAAAGCACACTAGAGAACTCAGAGGCCCCTGGGGGTGGGTACAGGTAGGGAAGGGCAGCAAAGGCATAGATTTGCAATGGAAATCCAGGAGCCAAGCAGCCTGCAAATATGTCGAACCACCTGTGATATACACAACGGTCTGAGGAGGTCCAGGGGATCTGTAAGGCATGGCTGGTCTTCATTTTAGAGAGCAGAGTCAGCATACGGATGCATTCAGCAAGGCCATGTCTACTTCCACTTAAACAAGGAGTACTCCATGTAGAACAATCAATGGGATACTAAGTCACGTGGTGCTATGGTCTGAGTGCTCACATCCTTCATTGCTGTTGAAAACACTCGAAGCAACAGTACCAAAAAGTAGGTCCCAAAGCCAGTATAGCACAATTTTCCTCAGTCCCTCTTCTTAGAAATCAAAACCTTCATGGCTGTGGGGAGGGGTTAGTGAGCCCTGTGGAAACATGACTAAGTAATAAGGGAATCGTAGATTGAATGGTAACAATGCCCCCCCACCCCCCAGGCAACAGATGCAAAGAGCTACCTATCCTTTACAAAGCCCTCTCTCCTGGCATGTTAAGATACCATGGTCTCCATGTTCCTAACTTTCCCTATGGGAAGACACAGCAAAAAACACCACCTTGGGATGACAGCTGCCTTGTCCAGACACCAAACCTGCCAGTGCCTCAGTCTTGGACTCTGAGGTGTCTACACTATAGACACCATATGAAATAAACTGTAGCCAGAAACTACAAACTATCCACCCTAAAGTATTTGCTAGAACAGAAGCAGACTAGGTTAGAACAAAAATAGATGTAGGTGTGGTAAAAAAAAAAAAAACTTAAAATGCATGCACAAGTGCATGCGTGTGCACATCCATGGAGAGGAAAAAGGACAGTTTGAAACTAAAATTCAGTCATATTGCAAGTCAATGCATACCTGTTGTGTGCTTTGTGTGGCCAGAGGCACTACAGGGGTCAGGAAAGTGAATGAGTCACACTCTGTCTTCAACACAAGGGGAAAAGTACAAACGTACATTAGAGGCAAAGTATGGTCAATAGAGGCAGGCAAGGAGTGTTGTGAGTCCTACGGCATTAGTGCCATAGTCAGTGTGAGTGACTATGGAAGGCTCACAAATCAGCCAAATCTTTAGATTATAGCAGAGATAAAACTTGTAGAGATAGCTGAAGTGAGAGAGATGAGGATGAAGAATATTTCTGTAGGAGTTACAGACAGGCCAGGTCACCAGAGCGGTGGATAACGGGATAAAAGGCCCACGAAATGAAACTGAATAGGTAGTGTACAATCAGAATACATATAGACAAAAATAGGGTTAGAATTTACGTCATTCATTATAGACCACAGGGAATCAGAGAACGTCTTCGAGCAAAGTAATGAGATAAGAGGAACCATGATACAAAGAACAGTCTAGGGCATAGAGTTCCATAGAAGAGCACCTGCCTGGTATGTGCAAGCCTTTGTGGTCCATCCTCAGCCACCCCCCAAAGCAATCTAGTAGTCGTGTGCAGTTTACATTGATGAACATAATCCAAGGAGATGACCAAGGAGGCTACTGCAGTAACAGTGGTGGGAGTTGATGTGAGTCACTGCCATGTTGTGATGGAGAAGAAGGAATGTGAGATTCAAGTTCACAAAGTACAGGGATGTAACTTAGGGATGTGCTGCCCATGAGCAGGTAACTCTAGCCAGATCTGTCACTTTTCAAGTCTTTGTGTCCATATCCCCAAATGAGACTAATGCTGTATCTATCCTATGGGTTAACATGAGGGTGAATTAGCACTGGTCCAGTGATGAGAACAGTTTGTGAATCTTAGTAAGCTGCATGAGTGCTTGTTAGAAGTGCTAGCATCACATGCAAAGGACAAGCATAACTTAGTAAATTGGAAGGGAAAAGATATATAGCAAAGATAATTCCAAATCAAATGATTCCAGGTTCTCTGGGATCTAGTTTCATTTCTGTTGCTAGAATGAAAATATTCTGACAAAAAGCAACCGAGGGACAAAAGAGGTTTATTTGGCACACGATCCCAGATTTCAGCTCACCCGCTGTCAGGAACAAAGAGAAATGGATGCACACATGCTCACTTGCTTTCTTTTGCTCAGCTCAATTTCTTTATAGTTCATGATCCCCCACCTAGGGAATGGTGCTTCCCACAGTGGGTTGAGTCTTCCCACATCCACTAACTGATAAACCCACCAAGGACATGTCCACAGACCAACGAGAAGCAGACAATCACCCATTGAGACTTTCTTACCAGGTGGTTTAGGTTGTATCAAGTTGACAGTTAAAGCTAAGGCTCACCCTCCGTAACCTATAATCCTTTATCATTCTGGTCTCATACTAGGTTTAAAGAGGGCTGATTTTTTTTTAAATTGCTGATGGTGTTAGTAGAAGAGCATTATGCAAGTATAATCACTTGTAAAGTAGATCTAAGAGAATATATAAATGTTGCTTTGGTCTCTTTGAAGATGAAGTGTTTGGCTGAGTGTTCAACATGAGAACTAGAGTCTGCAGGAAACATTCCAGAGTAAGAGTCAAAAAGAGGATAAGAGGTAAGAGATGAGCAGGGAGGCTGTGAAATGCTGTCTCTGGACATGACTGGGTTATTGCACACATTGCACACAGCATCTCTGGTTGCCTGCCCCAAACAGGTACAAGATCAAGCCAGTTACTCCATCATGGATAGGAGATAGGTTTACAAGGCTCTACCCCTTAGCCAAGGTACTCTTGGCATTTGATGACTGCATGGGGGAGGGGAGAGAACTGTTTATCTTTGAGGGTTTGGCCACAAGTATGTTTCTCATACTCCAGTAGATGCAAGATGTATAGGCAACACTAATTGAATTTAGTGGTGTATGTGTGTGTGTGGTGTACATGTATTGAAGGAAATGTTGCAGAAGTCTAGGAGGTATTGGAGGGGTGAAATGATCACAACACATTATATATATACATATATATATGTAAATTTTTTAAATAACTGAAAAATGTTTCAAGTTGCAGATTTGGAAGGAACAGCTTAAAATCTCTTCAGTAATGCTTTACAATACAATAATGCTTTACATCGATAGATTGTATGTTGAAATGATGATGTTTAGTTTATACTGGATTAAGTAAACTGTGGTACTAAATTCAAAAAGAAAATGAAAACTGGAGTCTTGAAAGAGAACACAACCCAGAGAAAACTGGAAGTCATAAAATTTGTGTCAAGGAGAGAGAAACTCTAGAAAGGCACTCCTCAGATCTGCTATGTGCATAGCACTGTTACTATGGCAATAATACTATCTCACACCAGTTTAGCATCAAATGCCACACTCTATGGAATGCTTTACTTATTATTTTGTCTAGGTAATCTGACTCTAGGTGTTTAAAGATGTAGACAATGAGGCACAGAGAGACCAAGGACCATGCCCATGGTGACAGAGTTGATGAATGTTCCACCACAAGTCAACTCATTGCCCATTTAATGGTAACCAAACTGACCCCAGGGTCCAATGGTACAGGACAAACTCCAATGAGAAGCCTGTTAAGTGTTTCCTGGTGGAGTTGGTTTCTGTGCACTTCAATACCAGGTTTTGACTCATTACCAGCTTCTCTTATTTGAGCTACTGGTATGGCTGCCTCACTAGAGAGTTTTAGGAGTGTCTGCATACTCTATCTGGAAACTTGAGTCCTGTGTCACCATGCACAGAAGCAGGTCTCTAATGCTGCTTCTTCCTTCTGCCTGTTCCCAGCCTGTGAGCAACTTGTTCTGGTTTGAACTCAAGGGTGAATTGGGCTGGTCACATTCTCTATCCCAGGAGTGTAACATTAGAATAAACAGTGAGTAGGAAACGGGGCCTATAAGACATACACCTTAGCGATGAGAGATTTAGAGAAATCTGTCATTTGGAGCCAGCAAGATAACTCACTGAGTAAAGATGTTTGCTGCCAGCTAAGCCTGATGGCCTGAGATTGATTTCCAGGCCTCACACTGGAAGGAGAAAATCAGCTCCAGAAAACTGTCCTCTGCAAGCACAACATGGTACACACCTCCCCAGCATTACATAAACATAAATACAAAAATAAAAGCGTAAATGCATTAATTTTTTTTAAAGAGAAAGAGCTGAAGAATATTCCGATAGAACAGTGGAGCTGGAAGACCAACTGGCCTGGCCACCCAAGACCAAGGTTGAGTCTCACCAGGCATACGGCAGAGCCTTGCCAAGTTTCACCTTTCATGCTTGTGTGTGTGTGTGTGTGTGTGTGTGTGTGTGTGTGTGTGTGTGTGTGTGTGTGCGTGTGCATGTGCGTCTGTGTGTGTGTGTGTGTGTGTGTGTGTGTGTGTGTTATACTGAAATCCCAGGCAAGCAATATTCTACTAAGTGATATGTTCATACTACCTTTCCTCTCTTTTCACTAGCTCAAGTTCTGAAAGCAACATTCAAGAAAGTCAAGGAAGAAGGATGACTTTAAATTCTCATTTTAAAAACTTAAGTGTTTATTTCTATCTAGACCACTAAGCACTTAATACTTCAATGTCCCATTCCACAATGTTCCAGATAGAACATAATGGGAACTGCATTCTCTTGAGCTGTACAGCCCTTCTTTACTTAATGCTCCTATATTTCTGTGAAACATCCCTTTATCTCCATGCCATTTTATAAGTGGGAATACTGAGGCACAGAAGGGCATGCTGATATACTCTGGCTTACTCAGATATCAACAGGTAAAAGAGGATGGAAAGGTAGACCAGTTGGCTGTCAAATCTTTCACAAAGAGAAAAAGCAAATTGAAAGCTGCTGACAGCTTGTGTTGATCCTGCAATTTTCTGCTTCTTACATTAAAGATAGTTGAAACTGGCTTTAAAGTATTTGGAATGCCTGTTTTTTTGTGGTAGGTACATCACCACGTGAGAAGCAGGCTGAAAGGTCATTATCAAGTCTACCTGAGAAGCTATTACCTTCTGATTTTAAGTCATAGCTGCTTTATATTTAAGCTCAAATATTCTACTGTCTCTGTCAAAAAGTAAGATTTAGCTGATCTCATATAGCCCTGACAACTAGCACATAATGGCTCCATCCCACCCTGCATGCTAGCAGAATTTGTATTGTGATGCAAATGTTTTTATTTCCCTGATCACATCTCCAGAATAAAGAGACACAGAGGCCAGATGAAGACCCTCAGAGCTCCACTCTCATATGGCTTAGCTGGGTGAATACGATCCACATTTCCCATTTAAAATGAAATTTAAAAACTAAAATTAGGTCACATTTTATAAGCTTTTGATTTTTGATCATGTAATTATTATGACAATAAAATCTCTAATATTATTTATTAGAGAGCAAAATAGTTGTAACTGTAGTTAACAGAGTAAGTGTGCTACCCTCATACAAACCAGCCTGCTCACCATGAATAACTCAAGAAGATTAAGGAAAATGATGCAAGTTTATTAGTTTAATTCTTGTATGCACATTTGATACTATTCACATGAAAGCAAATTGTAAGATCCATTATCAAGATGTAACCAGAAAAAGCTTTTCTTTTAAAGGAAATATGTTTCTCAGTGAAAATAACAATATGAACAAAATTAATCTAGAGGCTGAACTGCACCCCATACCCTGTACTCCATTCCCCCGTACACAACTCTGTCTGCTTTCCTGAGGCCTGCCAGCACCAGGTAAGACCCACCCCAAGCACTTGCCTGCTAACTCCTCTGAAGTGCAAAACAGTAAACTGTGCCTCATACCCTGTGCTCCATTTTCTGCTTCACAATCCTGCCTGCTTTTCCAGAGGCCACACAAGCACCAGAGACTCTAGGCCAGGCTAATATTAGGGATTCCAGAGGCAACTTTAGGACCCAAAATCCCAGAGACCATGCAGACCACAAACAGCTCAGTGAAAACACCCTACTGGACCTGAGGACTCACTGGTCACCAGGTCACAAGAACAACAGAAAACAAAAGAAAAACAAAAACTTCCATCCAACCAAAATAAACTCAGAAATCAGCAAACCGATAATAATCACAAAACCCTGATGACAATAGGCTAGCATAAGAACACTATCAACAATACCCAGAGAAACATGGCACCATCAGAGCCTAGCTATCCTAACACAGCTGAAGCACAAGAAAATTAACTTAAATCCAATCTTAAGAAGATGATAGAAGCCTTTAAAGAGGAACTGAATAAATCTCTTAAAGAAATACAGGAATATATAATCAAACAGGTAAAGAAAATGAATGAAACCGTTAAAGACCTGAAAATAGAAACAATAAAAGAAATACAATCTGAGGTAATCCTAGAGATGAAAAACCTAGTTTAGAAAGGGACTAAATATGAACAGAATACAAAAGAAGACAGGGAGACTCTCAGGCATGGAAGATGATAGAAGAAATCAGTACATAGGTAAAAGAAAATATCAAATCTAAAAAGTTCCTGACACAAAATATCTAAGACTATGATGACAACAACAACAACAAGAAAAGAAGAAGAAGAAGAGGAGGAGGAGGAGAAAAAGGAGGAGGAGGAGAAAAAGGAGGAGGAGAAAAAGGAGGAGGAGAAAAAGGAGGAGGAGGAGGAGGAGGAGGAAAAAGATTCATAGCACAAAGATCTAGAAAACATTTTCAACAAAATCATAGAGGAAAATCCCTAACCTAAAGAAAGAGATGCCTATAAACAAGAAGCTTAAAAAATACCAAATGGATTAGGTCAGAAAAAAATCCTCCTGCCACATAATACACCAAATGGATTAGGCCAGAAAAGAAAATCCTCCTGCCACATAATAATCAAGACATTAAATGCACAGAACAAAAAAAGAATATTAAAAGCTGCAAATAGATCTAAATGACCTGCAAAAAACTCAAGTCCAAGTGGATCAAAGACCTCAATATAAAACCAAATATAATAGAAAAGAACGTGGAGAATAGCCTTGCATTCATTAGCACAGGAGACAACTTCCTGAACGGAACACTAATGGCTCAGGCACTAAGATCAACAATTGCTAAATGGGACCTCAGGAAACTAAAAGGCTTCTGTGAGGCAAAGTACACCATCAATAGCCTACAGAATGGGAAAAGATCTTCTCCAACCTCAATCCAACAGACAGCTGATATCCAAAATATATAAAGAACTCAAGAAAGCTGACATCAACAAAACAAAGAACACAGTGAAAAAATGGGATACGGAGCTAAACAAAGAATTCTCAACAGAGGATTCTCTAATGGCTGGAAAGCACTTAAAGAAATATTCAATATCCTTAGTCATCAGGGAAATGCAAATCAAAACTACTCTGAGATTCCGTCTTATACCCCTCAGAATGGCTAAGATCAAAAACTCAAGCAACAGCTCATGGTGGTAAGGATGTGTAGCAAGGGGAACACTCCTTCATTGCTGATGGGAGTGCAAACTTGTACAATCACTTTGGAAATAAATTTGGCAGTTTCTCAGAAAATTGAGACTACTTCTACCCCAAGACCAAGATATACCACTCCTGGACATATGTGCCCAAAAGATACTCCAATGTACCACAAGGACACTTGCTCAATAAAGAAGCTTTATTCCTAATAGCCAGAAACTGGAAACAACCTAGATGCCCCTCAACTGAAGAATGGATAAACAAAAGGTGGTACATTGACACAATGGAGCATTACTCAGCCATTAAAAACAACGACATCATGAGATGTGCAGTCAAATGAGTAGAGCTAGAAAAGATCATCCTGAGTGAAGTAACATAGACCCAGAAAGAAAAGCATGGTATGTACTTACTCATAAGTGAAGTCATAAAGTACAGGATAACCATGCTACAAACCACAGATCCAAAGAGACTAAGTAAAAAGGAAGACCTAAGGTGAGATTTTTGAACCTCACTGAGAAGGGAAAATAGAATAGACTTCAGGGCGATTGAAGGAAGGGGACTGAGAGAGGGATGGGTTGGGGAGGGGAACAGGTGGGATCAGTGGGGGGAGGATGGAGGGAGAATACAGGAATTGGGGTTGGGGGTAGGCATCTGTGGGATGAGCTAGACACCTAGGAAAGTGAAAATTCCCAGGAATCTATGAGGGTGACCCTAGGTAAGACTCCTTGCATCTGAGGAAATGGCATCTGAAATAACCCTCTCCTGTAACCAGATGGGAATTCCAGTGGAGGAATTGAGACACCAACCCAGCCACAAAACCTTAGACCCACCATTTATCCTGCTTGCAAGTCTTGAGGGAGTAAAGATGAAGCAGAGATTGAGGAAACGGCCAACCAATGACTGACTCATTGAGGGCTCTACCGTGAGAGGAGCTCATCCCTGACGCTATTAATGATATTCTGCTTTACTTGCAGACTGGAGCCCAGCATAACTATCATCAGAGAGGCTTCAGTCAGCAACTGATGAAAACAGATGCACAGACCCACAGCCAAGCATTCGGCAGAGCTTGGGGAATCCTATGGGAGAGGGGAAGGAAGGATTGAAGAAGCCAGAGGTCAAGATCACTACAGGAAAATCCCCAGAACCAATGAACTTGGGCTTGTAGGGGACCACAGTGACTAAACTGACAAACAGAGAGGCTGCATGGGTCAGACCTAGGTGCTCTGCACATACGTAACCATTGTGTAACTCAGCCTTGTGGGACTCCTAACAGCAGAAGCAGGAGCTGTCTCTGCCTTTGGATGCCTTTCCTCTAACTGGGTTGCCTTGTCTAGCCTCAACCCTTGTGCCTAGTCCTACTGTGATTTAAGAAGGCAGATGGATTTCCATAGGAGAGAAAGGAAGGAGAAGAATAGAGTGGTGAGAAGGAGAATCTGAGGAAAGGAAGGAGGGGAAGCTGCAGTCAGGATGTAAAGTTAATTAATTAATTAATTAATTAATAATGAAATCTAGGGGCTGATAGTAAGGGTCAGTGGGTACAGGTACCCACTTGCCTCTGAATCCGACAACCTTAGTTTGATGGCTAGGACCCATATGTGGAGGAGGAAACTAACTCTCCTAGGGTACCCTCCACCCCCATAATGCGTGCTCATTCACACAGGAAATAAACAGTTCTATTAATTAGTGCAAAAATATTTTAAATGAAAATTTTAAAGAATTAATTTGATTTGTCCAGGGATATTTTTTTTTCTATAGAGAATCTCATCAGGTGCCTCACTATTTTAGGGGTAGAAAGGTCAGACCATCTTCCAACAAGAATGGAGAAACAGGGAAGCATGAAATCAAGACCCAACTCTCACCAAGAGCTGGTGGAGAGCTGTGAGTACTCAGCTTCCTGTCCTATTTTCTTAAACGTTCATTGTGCTTTGTCTACAAGAGAACACCTAGCACTTCCGCAAGACCATTTCTCTAACCCGGTTAGTGAACGGCCCTTTAGGGCAGAAACTCTGTTCCTATTTCATTTATTATCACCCAGCACACACACACACACACACACACACACACACACACACACACACACACACATACATACACACACACACACACACACACACACACACATACACACACACACATACATACACACACACACACACACACACACATGCACAGACACACACACATACACACACACACACACACACACACATACATACACACACACACTATATACAGATACGTAGGCACACAAAGATAGATACACGCACATAGATACATAGATACACACATATACCCACTCAAATACCAGGCAATCAAATACATCTTTTAAGAATAAATTTCTAAAAGGAATGCCAACATCATTTGAACACTCATGTTTAATTGCAGTTACTATTCAAACAGAGAATTGGCCCTGGCCAGCACCTAAGCACTTAAGCAGATCTCAGCATAGATAAAAGCACACTGGTATGATCCAACCTTGCACTGATAGTCATTGCCGCACCTCCACCAGCACTAATCCTGCCATGAATCATTATGGCATCCTGTGTCTGCAAGGGTTAACAGAAGACACAGGGAAGGAAGCTGCCCTGGGTGCTGAGTTACACCTGAACATCAGATCAATCAGTATCTTTAGAAACTACAGTACGTACAATCTTGAGAGAATTCCTCTTTTCCAGCCCATCCATCATTTGTTATCCATATAAACAGTAATAGGAGTGGAAAAAAGAAGTGGGATACAATTTCTACCTCCAGGGGCAATTTTAGTATGGAAATCTAAAAGGTTGTGCCTAAAAGAAATCTTTCTAGAATCATTACACCATTAATGCTCACATGTTAACTCACTCAAACAACTACAGGGATCGACTTTGGTTGTTAGCATTACACACACACAACACACACACACACACACACACACACACACACACATGCATACAACCTTTTGGGGACAACTTTTAGAAGTAGAACTTTAAGCCACTTAAGGGAAACAACATGTCATGGAGACACAGGGATGAGAGGCTCCACTATGGCAAAGGAATTGTGTGTGTCAGACTAAGATTTACAAAGCCCCTAGAAAAACAAGTCACTTATGCAATCTGCAAGACATGGGAGACACAGGAAGGTCAAAGCAGATGAACCATCATGATCGCTGGCCTGTGTGAGACAGGATGGAGAGCATTGACTATAGTCACAGGGATGAGGGTGGGGGAAGGCAATTCCAGAAGCATTAAAGACACATGCAACTGAGAGGGGTGAGATTCGGAACGACATGGAGCCATACTTTGGTACCTAATGATAGTACCCCATGCAGAAATGATGCAGATTGTAGGAACCTACCTCAGGCTTAGACATAACGTCATACCACACAGGAAGTATGAGTGAAAACGCAAGACTCACTTCGACAGAGTACAGAGACAACTGACCTTCTGATGGGAGTTCGTCTCTTCATTTGAGCAACTACCTGGGGTGCTAAACAATCTTGTATTACACCAAAAATGGTAAATATCCTGGTTTAAGAGAGATTTTCGAACCACAAGGGTGTTTTGCAAACACTCCACGTTCTCATTAAAACAAGTTGCTCTACCTGAGCACAAAGCAAGATGGTTAGAACCTTAAACGTAATAGCTGCCAGACGGTAAGACCCTGCTGCTGAAGGCGCCATACGCTGGAGCTACAGCACTCAGATAAATGGAGCTGAAGCAACACTTGAAGTTCCCTCGCAGTGAGGGAAGGTGCTGCGAGGGCTGACGGGAGAGGAAACCCACAAATAGCTTCATCCCACTGTGGATCCTGCAGACTACAGTACCAACCTGCCAGTCAAGACGTCCCCACTGGTGTAACCTAGCATAATAGTTCTGCGGGGTAACCAATCACCTTTTGATTGGATTTAGGATTGTGCCACAGGAAGAAATTCATACCTGGCACTATAGAACTGGGCAAAAGCCTAAGACAAAGTAGGGAGGGGGGAGCTAGTGGGGAGATGGGGGCTTTATAGATGCGGGTGAGATAAAAGGGGGTAGCAGGGTGGAAACAATGCCTCTGGTATGTTGTATGCATGTATAAAATGTCAGTGATTAAAGAAAAGGCTATCACAACCTATGATTAATAGGTAAGAGGGCTAAAGCGTAATTTCCTGAAGGAAGCAACCTTCAATTCCATGGGCACGGCAAGAAGGGACGGACACAAAACCCACAGACCCTAAACAGACTCGTCCTGCAGGCGGGGCTGAAGATGAGCATCTGGGGAACTGACAGTGGAGTTTTGAAGAAATGACTTTTTGGACCATTGTACAAAGCAGTAAATTTGTTCCATAAAAGGGGCATGGGTATGGATTATTGGATAATTACTCATCATCTCATGATAAATAAAACCCCGGATCAACATTTAAAACGGGAATCCAGAATCGACAAAAAGCATGATTTGAGCTTGAAGGTTCTCCACTCTTAGGCGTTCTAATATTCTTTTCTTGTATTTATTTGCTCAACAAAGCACCAGTAGTAAGAGCGGTGACACTCATTATTTTAGAGATATCTGCTGCTCTCCCAGCCTCACGGGTTACAAACCTGCTTATCACACAGACCTGCAAGCAGACTCCACCTGCTAGAGAAGTTAGACGGCCCCAGCTGGTGCGCTGATGACTCTCCGGAGCATGCGCTCTGGAAGCGTTTTGATGGACATGGGGTGGTGAAAAGGGGTTTCCCTGGGTGGGATTAATGACAAGAAGAAGAGGGGGGGGAAGAAGAAGAAGAAGAAGAAGAAGAAGAAGAAGAAGAAGAAGAAGAAGAAGAAGAAGAAGAAGAAGGAGGAGGAGGACGAGGAGGAGGACGAGGAGGAGGACGAGGAGGAGGAGGAGGACGAGGACGAGGACGAGGAGGAGGACGAGGACGAGGACGAGACGAGGACGAGGACGAGGGAGGAGGACGAGGACGAGGACGAGGACGAGGACGAGGACGAGGACGAGGACGAGGACGAGGACGAGGACGAGGACGAGGACGAGGACGAGGACGAGGACGAGGACGAGGAGGAGGGAGAAAGTGCAGTATCTTAGCGACGTGAAGGCACAAAAAGACAACAGCCATCTTCAAGCCAGGAACAAGGCACTCCGTAGAAATCTTCATTCCCTAGCACCTCGACCTTGGATTTGCCTGACTCTAGAGAAACTTATTTCTACCACTCCACCCGTGCAATCCGGACCGTTATGTAACAGCAATGTAAGAGGTGGAGGTGTGCATAAGCTCAAACGTGCCGACGGTTACAATAAATGTAAACGGAGAAAATGTGTCCGTGAAAGGGAAATGCCGTCACAGCAGGTAAGACCTAACTATAAGCTACACACACATACTTGGCCCTTAATAATGATCCCCTTATTTCCACACTTCTGTGCTAAGGAGTTTATTATCACACCCACACCATCTAGTCCGTCTTCTGCTGTCTTGCCTGGGAGAATTTATAGACAGGACCATCCTTATTATTCCTTTCTTGGTCTTACTTTCTGGAGGGTTTTCGGCTTCTAAAGTGACCTAAAGTGTTTCTACATATTTAGCCCCAAGAGTTCGTGAATTTGGAAACTTGGGTCGTTTTCAACAGTCCTCATTGATGGATGGAGAGTCTTTAAAATGTAGACGGATTCTTTCCTTAAAGTCCCCCATCGACGTCTAAATCGTTTACTTGCTCACGGCACAAACATGTATAAATAAACAGAACCTCTGTGGGGGAAGTGCATGGTAGAAGCAGGAATATGGAGTGGGCAGGTAACCAGAAAGAGCTGAGTGTGGAGAGGTGACAACAGCTGTAAAACCAGGAAGACCATCACAACAAAGAGGTGGCTTACCAGGGAAGGCTGAAGACTGAGGAGAGCTGTGCCTATGGGGGAAGGAAGCGTAGATTAGGTGGAGAAATCCCATGGGGCAACGGAATATGGTTACGATTGAAGATAATTTCAGTCAAAAACGCTGTCAAATCAGATGGTTTCACCTTCCTATCTGACTGTAATTTTGTTCTCAAATGGCATGTGGCAAGACCTTCATGCGTCATGCGTCACTGCCGGGAAACCTGTACCACAGCATAAGGAACTATGGGAAAGAATGTGCCTTTGAATCTCAGTGTGCAAGTTGCACTAACCTGACTCCAGTTCTGTGCTCCCTCCGTGTCACAGAGACACGCTCAGAGAGGGGAACACACGCCTAGACTGTTGCTCAGAAAACTATTTTTAAAATATGGATTACTCTACAAGCTTCTTTATTTACACTTGAAAATGTTTCTGACTCATAGTTAGCAAGCTTCATAGACTAAGAACAAAGCAGAAAGTAGGGAGGAGCTATAACAGCAAGTTTCCCTGTGAAGAAATACCTGATGTCAATCAGGATGCAGCCTCACAGATGTGAAGTATGGGGAGTTACTGGTGCTGGTGAGTGCCCAGGCCATGCCGCTCTCGGTAGATGTAAATTATCCTTAGCAATTATTACAACAACACATTTTACATATTTAAGCCTTGGCTTACCACTTTTGCTTTATAAAAAGCCAAACTTATCATTGAATTTTTACTATTATTTGAACTTTACTGACATCTTAAAATGTATTATAACTGTAAAAATAAGATGTATGTCTATATAATGCATATTTCAGATATATAATGTAATGTTATAATATGCAAATAACCTAATACGCTTATTTGAAAAATATGTTAAAAAATATAATTCATTACTGCATATCTCAAGTACACAATGTGGTTTAAAACACACATGCTGTGATTTTGTGTAAATCAACTCTACCTGTGATAAATCCAAGATGACTATGTTCTAGGTTCATTTCTATTGTTTGTGATAAAACATTCTAACCAGGGGTTGGGGATTTAGTTCAGTGGTAGAGTGCTTGCCTAGCAAGCACAAGGTCCTGGGTTCGGTCCTCAGCTCTGGAAAAAAAGATTCTGACCAGAAGCAATGTGGGGGAGGAAAGGGCTTATCTGGCTTATACTTCTGGGTCATAGTCAGTCACTGATGCAAGAACATAACACAGGAGGCAACATAGTGTTACCTCCAACTGAAGAATTCACATCACTGCCAAAGAATCATGGTAAGAACCACAGAGGACGCTGATACTGCTTGGCAGGAAGACTTATGTTCAGCTGACTAGGTTATGCACTTCAAAACCACCTGCCTAAGGAATGGTGCCACCCACAGTGGGCCAGGCCCTACCACATCAAATGAAAGTCAAGACAACTCTCCTCCCCGCAGATGTGCCAACAGGCCAATCTGATGCAGTCAGTTCCTCAATTGAGATTCTCTTCCCAAAAAATTCTAAGATGTGGCAAGTTGAAATTTAAAACTAACTGGCACAGCTCCAAAGTAAACCCAGAGTTAATCACTGGTCCATTGTTAATACCACTACACCTTCATAGAGTAAAGAATCCTTAGTAATACATTAAAATATCTTAAAATGATGTTCTTCATTGGTTTTTGCTATTTACTTGTTTTTCTATTTGTTGATTTTTTATTTGAGACAGGGTCTCATATAGGTGGAAATTGGTCTTAAATTCATTATGTATTCAAGGACAACCTTGAACTTCTGAGCCTCCTGCCTCCACCTCTTAAGTACTGAGGTTATGGACTACCCTTTCCCACAGGTGCAGTGCTGTGGATCAGATACAGGCTTTGTGTATGTCAGTCAGCACTCTTCCAATTTTGCTACACTTTGGCCTTTATTATTTAGTTATTTTTTGATGTTTAAAAACCTTAATTATGTGTACGTGTGTGTGTGTGTGTGTGTGTGTGTGTGTGTGTGTGTGTGTGTGTGTGTGTGTGTGTGTGTGTGTGCAGGTACCTGTAGAGTCCAGTGTGTGTAGAAGGCAGTGTGGGATGCCCTGGAACTGGAATGATAGGTGTTTGTGGGCTGCCTGACACCGGTGCTGGGAACTGAGCTCCGGTCATCTGCCAGCTCGGCAAGTGTTTGTAACCATAAAGTCACCTCTCTAGCCTCCGTGGCTTTATTATTTTTAGAAAGATTAAATCTCTTCAGAGTTCTGCAGGCACAGGCGAGAAAGAAGTGAGATGTTCTTTTTACTGTAATGGTTCAATGGAAAGGAAGCCTGAGCTGTGTGGGAAGCTGTACCTTATGGGTTGCCATGACAGCAGTGTTCTCTAAGACGCTGTGCTGCAGTTTTCCCACAAACAAAGTCGTTTAAGTATTAACAGTTTAATTGTGAATTTTATTCAGTTAAACTACTGTTTAACTTTGAAGTTTGAACTAGATCAATCAATGATCAAGTTGCTAGGTCAGGTTGTCCCATCTTTAACCCCAGTGATGCACTTTCGGTCTTGGGTCTGAGTCCCCAGGTCAACACTTACAAGCAAACCACCCAGCTTCCTTGGCAGGCTCTGGGACACTCGGGTACCATTCACCCGAGCTCGAAGGGTCCTGGTGATATGGCTCAGTGAGTAGAGGCACACAACACAGCACAAAGCTTGGTGGCCGCTGTTTGGTACCCAGAGCCCACATTGCCATGTGGAGAGAATCGACTCTCGAAAACTGTCTTCTGACCTCCACAGCTGGGAGTCAGCCCAGTCCCAGCTTTCTCAGAGGCCTTGACGGAAGGACAAAGGGAACCTAGTTCTGTGTTCTTGCCCAAGGAGTAGACTTACCAAGGTCCAGTCTGGAGCTGGGGCCATGGACTTGAAGGAGTTAAGTTTTGGTTCCTGGGAACCTGCCTTCCCTGCCTCCCAAGGAGACTGAAATTATCTGTCTGAAGGCCTCTGCGTGCTCTGTCTGCGAGGCCCTTGAGATGCCCTGAGATCCCTTTGTGGAACGTTGCTTGATTAGCTTCCTACTGACTTTATCCCATTATGTGATGGTTTTCTGCTGACTCTGATCCGTTTCCCCTCTGCAAATAGGACATAAGATGCTGTAGTTATCAATAAACTTGCTTGACATAAGCCATCAGCTCATGCAAGACCTCTAAGTCCTAACTTTTCTATTTTCTTTATTTTCTCACCCCCGTTCTTCTCCCTCAGGGACCTGTCACTGAAGAACAACCAGCTGGTCCAGGTCATTCCAGAAATGAATAGTGATATGAGTGTGCATGTACAGACACACACATGCACACATGCATGTACACATACATGCACATATGCACACACATACACACTTGCATGCATGCACACATGTGTTCACACATGAGCATATGTACACACATGCATACACATTTACACACATGTATGCACATACACACATGTACACATGCACACATATATACTTATATGCACACACATGTTCACACATTAGCATATGCACACATGCACACATGCATATACACTTGCACACACATGCATGTGTTCACACATGAGCATATGTACACACATTTACACATACATGCACACACATATACGTACAGACATGTACACATGCAAACATATATGTACACATACATGCACACACATTAACATATGAAGATACATACACACATTCATACATACATATATGTACACACTTGTACACACATGTACAGAGTAAATAAATAAAGGGATTAAATAAATAAATAAAATCACGAGAGGGGGCATGTTGGGGATCAAGATGAGTTGGACAAAGTGGAGTCATTCACATGCCTGAGAGTACCACAATGAGCTGGTTACTTTGTTCATTAACAAAATAATTAATGAGAATCAAATAAAAACCTAACACTACTTGAATAGGTTAGGTTTCCTGACTGGCCTGAGGGCATCACTCTGTGCAGGAAATTCTGTGCTCCATGCTTCTTCCTGGAGCTTTAAGCCAGGTCTGGAAGCCGAGAGCAGGCAAAACTGTGAAAGTTAAAGTTATGAGCAATGCTTTAGTTCTTGGCAGAGGAAAGAGTGCAGGCTCTCTGTACCCAGGCCGGAACATGGACTTCACCCAGCTATAGCTGAATGACTTCTGCAGAACAATGTCAGTTTACTCATTTACTCCTTGGAATTTCTCTAAACAGTTCTCTTTCACCGCTACTTTTATGTCCCCTTGTGCTGTGTCTGACTCGGGCTGGGGTACAAGCTCATCAGAGTATTTCCGAGCATGTTCTCCTGTTGCAAAGATGAGCAAAGACTCATGCTTCAAAGTCTAAGGCAATTCTCCCACATAATATAAATAGTCACATACTGAACATGTATGTATATTCAAGCTCTTGACATAAATTTTAAAAGTATTTTGTTAGCATACAAAGAAATCAATTTCATGCTATTTTGATACATGATTATAATTTGTCTTATTTACCATCACTACCTCAATCTCTCTCCCCGTTTCTGGCCCATTTTCTCGCCCTCCAACACGCCTGCCTTCTGCTTTCATGGCATGTAGACTGTTACTCTCTTTTGGCTCCTCCTTTTGTCCTTTCTCTCACCTCAAACTCTCCATCCTCTTTCATGTACACTATATACACACACATATATGTTTATATTTGTGTGATATAATGTATCATACGTCTTTCTGGGCCTGGCTTATTTCACTTAACATAATGCTATCCAGTCCCCTCTATTTTCATGCAAACGTATTCCTGACCTCTGGATGTTGTGATAAAATGTTCCGTTCCTAACCAGAGCAAAGGCAAGCTGTGATAAGGTACACAAGAAGGCAAGTAAATAAAGTTATCTGTTGATGCTATGTCTATCCTGAATTGAGATTCAGGATGGAAAAACGAGGTAGGGCTTCAGGTCCCTTTTGCACAAAAAGTTCTCTTATTGTCTGTTGACAACACCTATAGGACACTTACTCAGTTTTAGGGGCATGACGCCAAAATGAAAAGGAAAGTGAAATCCCAGAGGATGGAATTGAATGAGCCCATCCTTCAGACCCAAGCTTTGTTCAGCCCTAGAGTTAATCATCGGAAATCGCTAAGTGAGTTCTTTGGCATCTGAGTTTCACCATCATGATCCACAGCCTTACAGACTGAGGAGAATCCCCCCAAACGCCGTTGCCCTAAACAACTGTCTTTTGGAAGGGCTGCATAGATGCTCACCGTTTTGTATGAAAGTCAGAGAAGGGAGTAACCAGTAAGCTGCAGAGCCAATCTCATTGGCTGGGGAGAGACTGACATAATGAAACTCTGGAGGAAAAAGCCAGAACGGCCCCACAGAAATTATGCTCAGAACACTCGACCAGATTCACAGACCTGAGGCTCCCAGCAGAGCTCAGGCAGGAAGCTGGGTATTACCCAAGAGAACATTTGGGACAAGATCAGAGCGGGGTGAGCTAGGAATCGAAGAATCTGAGATACCAGAGAGAGGGGTAGAAAGGTGGGAAGGACAGGGCAGCCAAGTCCTGCTTTTAAATGGTAGGAATCAGAAGCTCTGGGCGTTCGGAATGCAGGCTGTTTTCAGGGTCATTAGTAAACCTGCAGTCCAGTTGCTTACATGTTAGTTACACACGTCTCTCACATTGGTTACATGTTAGTTACACACGTCTCTCACATTGGTTACATTTAGTTACACATGTTTCTCATGGGTGAAGGATTAGGGTCAGGGCCTCTATGATATAAAGAAAATATTTTTTTTTCACGTTGGGTTTGGTTGATCAGACAGTAGACAGCGTGGCTGAGGCCCATCTCAATGAAATACCTCAAACTTCATCTCTGTTCTATGTAATAAGGATATGGGTGTGAAAATTATAATTTTGTCCTAAGTCAGAGAGTCAAAATCATTTTTAAACTAAAAAATAAAAAAGGTCTGATCTCTATTAAAAGTTTTTGAAGTTTGTATCTGATCATTAGTGTGTTTAATTCCAAACATATGAGCTCTCTCTGGCTTAGTTTTCTTCTCTATAAAATAGAGAATGCAGAACCATCCCCCAAAGGCTGCCTGGTAGATGACCAGTATCACCACATGAACAATGGCTGTCCTCAGTGGTCTGCCTGCAATTCTTTTATTCTCGTCATAAATGGACAGTTCCGTTCTAGAGTAGCCACTTGGTCTGGTTTGGGGATTTTTGTTTGTCTGTGTGTTTTGGGTGTTTGTTTGTTTGTTTGTTTGTTTGTTTGTTTGTTTGTTGACAGTCTCTCTAGGTTGCCCTGGCTAGAAATTCACAGAGATTTACCTCTGCCACTGCTTCTGCCTCCTGAGTGCTTGGATTAGTAGTGTGCCACCCAACACACACACACACACACACACACACACACACACACAAACACACACACACACACACACACAAACACACATACACACACACACACACAACACACACACACAAACACACACACACACACACACACACACACACACACACACACACACACACACACACACAAACACACACACAAACACACACACACAAACACACACACAAACACACACATAAACACACAAAGAGCCTTACTTTACCTGATTTTAATAATTTTAAAGCCTTAGGCACTAGTCCAAACCATTTTAAAAATTAACCAATAAAGGATTTGCACTTGTCAATGACTTAACCCATGAGAAGCGAAGAGAGTTGGTGTAGTGGTAAGAAAACCAGGCGGGAAGCCATGTTCTCAGTAGTTAAGCCTTCTGAAAGCTCCTTACCACAGGCAGGAGGAATCTCTGAGAGCTACATTTTATGCCAACAGGCAGCGCTCCCTCCGTAAGACAGGAAAACATTCTGAATTGCCACATGGAACATACGCTTGCCGATAAAGGCAGAGCGCCTGCCTGATGAACCGGAAGTCAGCCTCACATAATCCATTTTGCTCAGGAAACACACCCTTCCCCTTCACATTTACACGAGCTCCGGGGGATGAGGCTGCGCTTGAAGTCAGGTCTACTTTTACAATAATTTTTTATTGCCGCAGTTACGGCTAACACTGACATCGTGATTGAGTGGGACAGAAGAGCAATTAAAATTATAGAACATTTTAACCTTGGCATTTGGATAACGAGGACACATCACAAAATACCACTCAATCCACATGAAATTAGACTAGGTAGATAAAATCACGGCGACATAAAATTAACAATGCTAAAGATACAAAGAGTCCAGTCAGTTTTTCTTCTTTCTTTCATTAAAAGTGGTGCTATAAATCTAGGGATATCCATATACTGACAGAAACAAGGCTAAAATATTTTAAAGTTGAAACAGCTGTAAAGTACCAGTATTAAAGTATAAGGTCAATGGCCAATACTTAAGATGACATAGGCTAATAATATATTTAGTCTTGTAATCGCTGATATTTATATACTACCAGACTAAAATAGGCTAAATGGAATAAAGTGTAATTAAAGGAAAAAGTAATGTTAAACCATTCCCATTTGGGCGGTGAAAATTTAAACAGTAGTTCGCTTTATCTTATTTAAACAGGTATTCTGCTTTATCCTCATCCTGACTTCAAGAGTCCTCCAACTGCTCTAAGGAAACGGGGCTCCAGGCAAATGCTACATCTAAAACTTTAAGGCAAGAGGCTGTGGAAACTGGCCAGAAGCACCAAGGTCTTAGCACTGATGCATTTCAGAGATGGAGTAAGTTCCAGTGAGACACAAAGGTCAGTCAAGAGAGCCAGGTCAAGAAAGAGAATCAGGGCTGGAGGGGAACACTCAGGAGGTGATGTTAAGTGACCAGAGGGAGCCATGAGGAAAGAGAAAGAGGTCCCTCGGTACTTGGACCCTACAGGTGAGAAGGCAGACAGAAAGGAGACATCAGAGAGAGAAGAAGAGCCAGGGCATGACGTTTGCGTAGCCACGGCAATGCACCTCTCAAAGACTGGCTGGCTGTGTTGACGCTCCTAAAACTAAAGTGAGAAAGAAAACCCTGGAGCAGTGAAATAATACAGAGATCTGTTTCAGGAAGGGGCACACATCACACCAGTGAGCACAAGAGGTGGGGGGGGGACTTAGAGGGAGGAAGTCAGGCCACAAAGCAACCTCTGTGAAGAAAAGGGGTAATATGGTCAGGGAGAAGGGGTACTCCCCTCCCAGGACTGAGGTCTGATGTCTTTCAGTGTTAAACGGCCAACGAAGGCAAGTCTATATGGAGATGGTGGTGGGACAACCGGTGCAGGTAGCAGTCTTAGAGAGGATGAGGGTCACCCTCCCCTTCAGGAGGACAGAAGGAATCTGGAACATGACCGATACCTGTAATCCCAGTGCTTGGGAGGTAGAGGCAGAAGGATTAGAAGTTCAAGGACAGTCTTGTCTATATAGTGTGTTCAGGGCCAGCCTTGGCTATGTGAGAACTTATGAAGAAAGAGGGAAGGGAGGTAGGGAGGAAGGAGAAGGGAGAAGAAGAGAGAGAGAAGGAGGGAGGGAGGGAGGAATGGAGGAAAGGAAGGAAGGAGGGAAGGAGAGTTTTTTAAAAGTGGCCAGAAAGGTTACCAGTGAATCTATGGTAGCCCTGAGTCTGTTGAAACATATTCCTGTTGGTTAATATTCAATACTTTTGGCATGTATTCAATACTCATGTTTACCTAAATTCACTCACATTGTTAGCACACTTACACTTTAACATCATAGTCTTAAAAAGACATGCAGACCCTGAAGGAACAATTCAAAAGGCAAAGACAAACGGCCGTGAGTGTCAGGCCACACAGCCACACACCCTGACTTCTAGGCTTCATGCTCTCTGGATGTTTCCCCAGCAACAGGTAGGCTCCTAGGAGCTGAGGGTATGCTTATGGTGGGACAGCTCCTGCACCCCTTCTCTGGGAGAAAGACAGAGCTTTGGGGCAGCATCTCTGCTGGCCTTGTCCTTGGACTCCTGTCTGTCCAAGGAGACATCTCACCCAAAGGTCCCTCTAGCCTTAGACTATTTTATAACCAAGATATAGTGCTTATTCGTTCTTGGTTCATTTATCTCAAAAACCTTGTCAGAAAGATAGGGATTTTATTATAGACCTAATTATTTTTTCCTAATTGGGAAGCTAAGATTTATGAATGAAAAAAAAATGAATCGTTTTGGCTCATGGTCCATTGAAAGTTCGAATAATTTACTGGTTTCTGACAGCAAAGTCGGCATCTACTTCTTCCCAAGATATCATCTGTCATCTTTCTGTCCCCAGTGTCAATGTTTGAAATGTTACATAATAGCCTCTAAGCGTTTCGATCACCTACCTACCTTGCAGGATCATAAGGGACCAAATTAAAACATTTAAGGAAAGAAAATCTGAAACTGTAAATGGTATTTAAGTGTGAGAACAAAGTGTAGAATCTAGATAGATAAAGTACACAAAGGATAACAAAGGTACTTCGATAACAGATGTAGAAAATGCATGTATAATCATATTTGGAATTGCAATGACTTTAACAGACCAATAATAATTGTGTTTCTCAGGTACGGTGTGAAGTTTTGTTTATTAGTACATCATAAAATAATAAGCGAAATTAATTAATATATTTACTTAACACATTTCAATACTTAACACATTTATTATTTCCAGATTACTGATAGAATAAATTTTAACACTCTTGCCCCATATCTAAACTTCTAGTTGAGAATTTGGGGTCCCAGTCAATGTCAGGAGGCACAGCAAGTCTCCCTTTCTGATTCTCAGGGGCAGTAAGAGTGGACAAGAGAGATGCACTCCTGAATTCAGTGTTGCTCAGGCTCCAGTGACAGACACATCAGCCTCTGGAAATGTGTGAGGACGGAGGCTCTGACTGCTAATCTGGGGCAGGCCCTGAGATCTGTATTTCATGGGCTGGCAGCCCCCCAGCTGCCAACATCCAAACCCATCCCTTCAGTGCAAGCTCTAGTTCTGTGTGGCCAATTACGGTGAGAGCCACCTGAGACACTCACACTGTCGTCAAAGCCCGATGGTGGGATCGCTGATGGAGAGAGATCTGAACAGGACTCCTTGTGTGCCAAAGCCCTAAACTAAAGTGAAAAGTGGAAGACGCAGGGGACGGAGGCAAAGCCTCGTAATCCTGGTTGCTGTGGGATGCTCTTCCTGGTAGAAAAGTTTACAGCTCCCCAGTGAGAAACTCACTTCATAGAGGAGCCAAGGAAGGATTCCTTTCTGTGAGCGATCATGGAGTTGCCCCAGATTCTGGGAAAAGTGACGTATCTATTACTGGAGAGACTGTCATGGAGAATTCTTAGACTAACGTTGATGAACTCACCCAGGTCTTGATCCTCGGACTCTGTACTTTCTAGGAAAAAGCACAAAGGGCAAACAAATATTTATGTGCAGAGTTTAATGGCTAGTACTCTATACCGTCTCTCCTGCCCTGAGAAATCCCAGCCCATGAATGTTAACACACAATAACAGAAGGTCAGTGGGTCAGCAGATCCACAGCGTCCTTCAGAATCCCAAGAGGCTGGTTCTAATACCCAGGCCTCATAGAAAACTGCATAAAACTTGCATGTGATACATATGTATTGTCCCCTATACATAATCTATATATACAGATTGCTTATAATACCAGTGAGATACCAAGTAAACAGTGTAAACACTGCATGAACAGTTATTCCAGTCTATGGCACAGATTTTTTTAAAGATTTATTTCTTAAGTTACTTTTAATTATATGTAAATGTATGTGCACATGGGTTCAAGTACCCACAGAGATTCAGGCCTGGGCTAGAGTTATGGACACCTGACATGTTTGCCGGGAGTCACACGCCTGTCTTCTGAAGTAGCAGTAATTCTCTTAACCGTTGCTCCACAGCTATGGAGATGGGATGTGCACAAGCACTGTAGGTCTAACTATACGGTGCATGTGTGCAATGTGGTAAGATCTTCTGTCTGGGTGACTTTAAGGGTAAGGGGTGCTTGTATTAATCCCCAGACACAGTGTTGGGAGAGTAGGAGGAGGTTTGGGAGTGGGGGAGTGAAGTCATGAACGTTTCCAATATTCATAATGAATGATTTGTACAGACTCAAAAAAATTGATCACACACGCATCAAAATTTATCACCAGAAAATGAGGCCTTTAATTATTCATTTTTACTGTTTAAACGTCACAAGTTTCCTTAGACACACACACACACACACACACACACACACACACACAACTGAATATGCATTAAGTTCTCCAACTACGTGCAGAATAGACAGCATGGCTGGGGGCCGGGGAGTGGTGACTGAGGGGCAGCAGAACCACTTTAATTCTGCTAAGTGTTGTCTTCAACTTTAAGGAACCTCCCTTAGCCCTGAGGGCAGCCTGTGCATCCAAGGGTACCTTTTGATTGTGCGTGGGAGGGGAGACACTCTTCCAATGAATCCCTCCTCTCTGGTGCTTTATCTGGCCTGCCAGCCCATTAAAGTGATTGAAAAGTTAGAGGAGAGAGGTACTGCCACCTCCCTAAGGCAGCATGGTGTCTGCCTGCATTCTTATTAACCATGTGGCTCTCAGCCTCATTAAGGAGGCTTCTTTTTGCAGCACATTGGAACCATTACAGAAAGACACAACCAGTCAAAATGCGGAGGAGAACCATATGTAGTAGGACAGTCGATGACAACTATTCCAGCTACACACAGCCCCTACGCCAAAGGCTGAGGGACATAGAGAGGGAACAGAAAAGTCGTTAAGTGCCGGAGGACTCGGAGATTCACTGCAAAATCGGACAGGAAAGCTGTACCCACAAAATGTAAACAATCTGGTCACCTAAGCAAGACCCAAACAATGACAATGCTAGTAGATATGCCAACGTGCATGAGTAAAGCCCCCTACCCTAGATGAAGAGCTACAGGCAGTAATGACTGCTAAGAGACCCCAGGGGGGTCTTCCTCAGGGATGAGCCCCCTGGTTGTATATACAGTACCAAGGTCAGCCCTAAAAACATATACATAAAGTAATATTAACTGGGTTCAATAGGATGGATAGATAGATAGATAGATAGATAGATAGATAGACAGACAGACAGACAGACAGATAAATAGATAGATAGATAGATAGATAGAGATATATGTAATAATAATAACTAAAGAAAAAGAGGACGAGAGAGAACAAAGTCAGGTGGGAAGGAAAGTCGAAATCTGGGAGGGATTAGGGGAGGGGATCAATATAGTCGAAAAATAATTATGAAACTGTCAGAGAATTAATAATTTTAAAAAAAAAAATTCCCTGTGTAAAGCTGGTGGGCGTACTTTACAACTGTTCTCAGTCCTGAGCTTCGTATCAACCTGACTGACAGGAACAAATGGTTGAGGGCCTAAGTCAGGATGGCGATTCCAGGGAGGGGCTCAGTAGGACATGTGCTTGCCTTGCAAGCAAATTAACCAACCTGACTCCAATCCCCAGAACTCACCTAAAAAAGCCAGGTGTGGCAATGTGCACCTGTAGTCCCTGTGTGCAGAGACAGAGACAGGAGGATTCCTAGAGCTCACTGACAGCTTCCCTTCCCAAGTTTCTGAGTTCCAGGCAAGACCCTATCTAAAGAACAAAAGGGGTGCACCCTGACCTTCATAGGCATGCACAAACTGTATGCACATGAACATGTACAAACACAGAAGAATTCAGGCATGGTGATGCACACCTATATCCCAGGTAGATTGCCAAGAGTTGAGGCCAGCCTGGATTACACAAAGAAACCATGTCTCAAAATTTGCAATATTTAAAAGATTCCAGTTTTAAGCGTTTGTAAGCTATGACTGGTTGGGAAACAATATCAAGAATGACAGATTAGATTCTGAACACCTCCTATGGCTAGGAGGAAGACTTGTTCACACATCTCTCTCGGTAAAATCACACTCTTCACAAAAGATGTCAATGCTCCTGGTCTTACTCAGGTCATTCTGCTGTAATCAGGGACCTGGGATTTCACACTGAGGTCTGAGTGGCCCCGTTGTCCACACTGTTAGCCTATACACACACTAGCATGTAATAGCGTCAAACATAAAGACACAACCTTAAAGGCTAACAGTGGCTGGCTCACCTTCAGTGTGGTAAGAGCTCTTATCAGAGACACACAGTTTTCACATACCACATGAAAAAAAAAAAAAAACAAAGGGACCATGCATTATGTAAGTGCAAGTCTTGACGCTCAGGACACACAATAATATATCCAGGTCATTGATGAAAGGCTCCCTTTCCGTTTCTGAGTTCTTAATGTCTGCATCAGCCTTTAATGTCCCAAATTATCTGTACATAACATATTGAAGTTTATTAAAAACTTTAGAGTCAGTACAACTTTCTGTGGAACACTTCTAGTCACATATGCTCACAAATGGTCACAGACAGCCTCTGCCTTCTGCTCAGAGACCCCACCCTCGTGAATAATAAATTCCACTCTCTGGTTCAGCTCCATCTAGAGTGAGTGCTAGGCATAACAGGTACAGACGGTCAGTCCCAGCCAGTCCAACACACAAGCCCTGGTGGATGCTGCCTTGTAACATCTCAGTTCATTCCCACAATGGCTGTCCTCATGCTACGCTGGGGAGCCTGAACAGGGACTTGCAGCTCTGCAGTGGTACAAATGGAAGCCCAGGAAAGAGACAAAACAGGACGTGGCAGTGCCCCTCCCAGGCTGAGAGCCATGCGGAATGCTTCTGACTTCCTTGTAAATCACATTTCATGTTTTATGCATTTATAGTTTGGTTGAACTGCTGCTGCTGCTGCTGCTTCTGTTGGTTGTTGCTTTCTCAATAAACTAACATCTGGCCCAAAGATTTTGGTGAGAATATTCATGCCATCTTCAAGTTGACTGTGTATTCACACACAGGGTCAAGTTATTCTGAGTCTCCAACAGCTGGGGAAAAAAAACCCTAGAGTGAATAAGTCCCCTGTGCGAGCACTCCACTCATAATATAGCCTGGTACCGTGATGTCATGTGACACTTTAGATGTCACTCTCACTCTTTCTTGCTTGGAAGGTGCTGGGTTGCAAATGGAGATAAACATCAGGTGTTGGGGAAAGCCGCAAGGCATGGTGGGGGAAAGCCGCAAGGCATGGTGGGGGAAAGCCGCACGGCATGGTGGGGGAAAGCCGCACGGCATGGTGGGGGAAAGCCACGCGGCATGGAGCTTGCTTGGAAATCAGTGTGAGGGTCGTGTCCTGTTCTCTCCTTCTAGGATCTCTGTCCTCCATTTGAGATCAGCAACACTAGAGATGGAGCAGCCAAGCTCTACGTTTTTCCAGAAGTGATATAATGGAAATTATACATCCGGCACGTCAGAGAAAGCCATTCAAGTGTAAGCCTTGCAAGCCCAACGGCCTGAATCTGGTTCTCACAAACCACAGAGATGGCCCAGTGCTTTCTGTTCTTCCTGAAGACCTGGGTTCGATTCCCAGCACCCACAAAGTGACTCATAATCATTTGTATCGCCAGTCCCTCTTCAGCTCTCCATGGACACTCTTATGAACAAAGTAAACTCACAAACACCATGAGCAGACAAAATGCCCATACAAATAAGATACAATAAACAAACATTTTAAAAAATCCAGAGATTGGGGAGATGGCCTGCTGGGTAAAGGACTTGGTACCCAAGTGTGAGGACCCTCTGGGTTCAGGTCCCTAGAACCCAGATAAAAGTCATTTGGGTGTGGTGTTCCACCCTTAATCCCAGCAGACACAAGAGTCCCCAGAGCAAACTGGCCAGACTAGCTGAATAAACAGGGATGCCCAAGTTCAACAAGGAACTTTCCTCAATATAAGAGGTGGAGAGGGATAGAAGAAGACGCCTGGCCATTAAACTCAGGTTTCTGCACATGAACACATTCACACTCCCCCCACATGGTGCCCACATGCATCTTAACTGGTCTTTCTCTCTCTCTCTCTCTCTCTCTCTCTCTCTCTCACACACACACACACACACACACACACACACACACACACACACACACTCCCAAAAAAGCCAGACATGGTGGTATGCACCTGTAATCCAGGAACTGGAGACGCAGAGACGAGTAGATCCTCAGGGCTCTCTGGCCCACCAGCCTAGCCTACTTAGTGAGACTAAGAGAGGCCATCTTGGAAAGAAAGCAAAAGCAAAACACAAGGAGAATGGCACCAGAGGAACATGTCCACTGGCCTTCACATGTGCACATGCACACAAACACACAAAAAAATATTCACCGTGCCTCAATGTACCCCAGTCTCAAATGTTTAGTGGGAACCTGTCTGCTAAGTTTAAACTGCACTTGATGGGAAGACAGACGTTAAAGATGCTACATGACACCCCATAAGGGCACAGGTCCAGAAAGTGGGATCATCTCCACAATAACAGAGAAATAAGAAACGGTGCCAATTAGAACAGAGACTGGAGACTGAACCACCAGATGCAAAGTCTGGCCCTGAATTAATTCTGCTTTGGACAGAATTCTGTGTGGAGATCTTGGGGACATTGGGGAATCCGAATACAGGGTGGATGTCAGATAAAATGAACATCTGGAGAGTTGGAGATTTCAACATTAACAGGAAGCGTCAGGCAGGGTTCGTGAGATGGCTCAGCAGGTAAAGCTCTTGCCTCATAGGCCCGATAACTTGTATGCAGTTCCCAGAAGCCACACAAAGGTAGAAAGAGACCCAAGCCCATAAAATTGTCCTCTGACCTCCACACACTATGTAAAGCATCACCACCACACACGCACAAACACATGCGCACACACACACACACACACACACACACACACACGAATAATTCTTAAGAAACGAATATAAAAAAAAAGTTAGCAGAAAACATGCCAAGCAAAGTTTTATTCTTGTATGACTATGTGAGCATTCATGTGTATGTCTATGTGCACATGCATGGGTGTGTCTGTCTATGTGCATATGCATATGTGCACATTTGAGTGTTCATGCTCATGTGTGTGCATGTGTGTATGTATAATATACATGTACACCTGTGTGTACATGTGAACATGTGCAAGCATGTGCGTGAGTGTATGTATATGTGCACTAGTATGTGTGATATGCACTTTTGAAGTGCGTACACTTGTGTGTGCACATACATGTGTACATGTGAACTTGTCTGTATACAACTATGTGTGCATGTTCACATGTGTGTGCATTAATGTGGAGGCCAGAAGATGTCCTCTGTGTCTCCCTCAATTTCTCTACCTTTCTTCTCTTTTTGAGACAGTGTTTCTCAGGGAACCAAAAGCTCATAAGTTCAGCTAGAATGGTTGGCCAGCAAGCCTTAGGGATCTACCTATGGCATCTTCCCTGATACTGGGTTGCAGGTGTCCAGCACCACATCTGGCTGTTACAAAAGTTTATTTCTGTGAAAAGTGACAGACCTGAGAGGAAATCTAACCAACACTGTCTATAGATGGCTGGCATGTGTGTCTCTGCTCAGTTCCTTTTTGCTTTGATATTTTTTAACTTCCTGTAATAATCACAAAACAACTATATAGTAACAGTTATCTTAACTAAAAATTAACAGAAATCAAAAGAAAAACAAAGTGCTTCCCACAGGGTCAATTTTTGGTAAGCATAATCTATGTTACTATTTAGAATATTCAAAAATGAAGCCCAGGGTTGCTGTTTTCAGCATTTTCAGCATGGCCTTAATGGCTGTTCATGCCTGTGGTTCAGGAGCTGGGGATGAATCCCAGCCAGCACTCAGTGTTTCTTTGCGGCCTTTGCTTCAGTTTCTGCCTCCAGGTTCCACCCCGAGTTCCAACCCAACTTCCCTCAGGAGTGGAGTGTGAGCTGAGAGTTGTAAGAGGAAATAAGCCCTTTTCAGGGAGTTTTTTGGTCACAGGGTTTTATCTCAGCAACAGAAACCCCAATTCGGACAGTGTGTGTTTCAGTCCCTCTTCCTCTTGCTGTGATAAAGCTCCCCTCAAAGGCAGCTTACAGGAGAAAGAGCTAATTTGGCTCATGGCTACATCCATCAACGCAGGAGGTCAGCCCAGGTGGCAGGTGCTTTAAGCCAACGGTCACAGTGTATCCACCTTCTGGATGGAGAACAGTCCTCAGCTCTTCCTCTCCTTTATCGTTTCTTCCTTGGACTCAACCCAAGAAATGGGGCCTCACTCATTCAGGGAGGGCTTCCCACCTCCATTAACCAGATGGAGATAATCTCACATAGATTCCCCATTGGATTTAGATAGTGCCTCAGAAAGGTTCCTTTCCTTCTACTGGGTGTGGGGTTAATGGAGATTTTTTCCCAATCTGTAGGTTGCCAATTTGTCCTATTGACTATGTCCTTTGCCTTACAGAAGCTTTCCAGTTTCATGAGGTCCCATTTGCCAATTCTTGATCTTAGAGCCTGAGCCATTAAGGTTCTGTTTAGGAGTCCTCACCTCCATACATGCCAGTGAGTTTGAGGCTCTTTCCCACGTTCTCTTCTATTGGATTCAGTGTATCTGGTTTTATGTTGAGGTCCTTGATGCATTTGGACTTGAGCATTGTGCAAGGTGACAAATATGGATCTATTTTCATTTTTCTACATGCAGACCTCCCTTAGACCAGTACCATTTGTTGAAGATGCTTTCTTTTTCTTTTTCATTGTTTATTTTTTTTGCTTCTTTGTCAAAGACCAAGTGTCTGTATGTGTGTGGCTTTATTTCTGGATCTACAGTTATAATCCATTGATCAACCTGTCTGTCTCTGTACCAATACCATGCAGTTTTTATCACTATTGCTTTGTAGTATAGCTTGAGGTCAGGGATGGTGATTCTCCTAGAAGTTCTTTTACTGTTAAGAGTTGTTTTCACTATTCTGTATTTTTTCGTTTTTTCCAGATGAATTTGAAAATTGTTCTTTCCATGTCTTTGAAGAATTGTGTTGGAATTTTAAAAGGGTTTGCTTTAATTCTATAGATGGCTTTGGGTAGGGTGGCATTTTTGCTCTGTTAATCCTACCAATCCATGAGCACGGGCGATCTCTCCATTCTCTGAAGTCTTCTTCGATATCTTTCTTGAGAGGCTTGAGGTTCTTGTCATACAGATCGTTCACTTGTTTGGTTAGAGTTACCAATGACAGGCCCAAATCAGGATCCAGCTCAAGAGCAGTCTCCAAGGCCTGATGCTATTACTGACACCTTGGTGTGCTTACAGACAGGAGCCTAGCATGGCTGCCCTCAGAGAGGCCCAACAAGCAGCTGAGAGAGTTAGGTGCAGATAGTTACACCCAACCAATGGACAGAAGCCAGGGACCCCTGTGGTGGAATTAGGGAAAAGCTGGAAGAAGCTGAGGAGGAGGGTGAACCCACAGGAAGATCAGTAGTCTCAACTAACCTGGACCTTGGGATCACTCAGATACTGAGCCACCAACCAGGCAGCATACACTAGGCCCCCAACACATATACAGCAGAGGACTGACTGGTCTGGCCTCAGTGAGGAAAGACACACCTAACCCTCCAGAGACTTGGGGCCCCAGGGAGTGGGGAAGACTAGTGGGGTGGCAGGCATTCTCTTGGAGACAGGGGGAGGAGGTATGATTTGAGGAACTGTCAGAGGGTGGACCAGGTGGGGAATAATGACTAGACTGTTAAAAAATTAAAGAAGAATAATAATAATTTTAAAAGGGAATTCATTTCCCACACAATTATAGATTATGTCAAGTTGACAGTTGAAACTAACCATCACAAGTTATAGAGTCTTGTAATTCCCACACCAGGGAAGCAGAGAAAGAACTCTCTGGTCATGGTGTCTAGCTAGCCTAGTGCATTTGGTCACTGAGAGCTTTTGAAAGAGGAGACAAGATGGTCGCGAAGGCAGCCAGTGTCTACAGGATGAAAAAGCCACACAGCCACCATGGGAAAGAAGAAACACTGTGTGTTAGTACTTGGAAATAATGGCTGCCTTGTGGCATGCGACCGCTTGAACACTTTCAGTCTGGAAAGAGATACTTGTAGGACAGGTGAGATTAGGCTCTGCCCGTCAGAAGCTCAAGCCAGCTCCACCACCCATTCTCCGAGGACACTGGGCACCAGCTATGAATCTGTCCCTACTCTGTAAGCCAGGCTGAAGCTCGGTCACAGGTTTCCATAAGAAGTGAGGGATGCGTTCACCACAACAGCAGCCTTTATCCCTGTGAGCGCTTCTCCCTGATAACACAGGGACCTCCAACAGGGGGCGTCAAAGCCAGACAGATGGTGAAGGCTCT
This sequence comes from Rattus rattus, assembly GCF_011064425.1. Lineage (NCBI taxonomy): Eukaryota > Metazoa > Chordata > Mammalia > Rodentia > Muridae > Rattus > Rattus rattus. The sequence goes on from NC_046156.1 coordinate 7,318,249, forward strand.
GGTGAAGAGGTTTTTCTCCCTCCTCCTCTTCTTCCCTAGACTCTTCCTTCCGTTCGCCCCTCCCCCACTTTCCCTCAGTCGCTTCCTCTCATGGCACCACATTGTTAGCTGGTGGCGATCAGAAACATTTGAGATAAATAAATGAATACAATACAAATCTATTTTAATCATTTACTGAAGCAATTAAAGATCACCTCTAACAGTCATTGCTGCTTCTGGGAGGACCGGAATTGTCAAGTAGATTTGTACCCTAAGACGTTCTAGTCTTTCATGAAACACAATTTACTGACACAATGTTGCATGCTATAAAGTACTCCTGAGTCAACCTTAGCACCTGCACCAAGGTCCCTGTCAAGCAGGGTCAGTCAATCCTGTAGAAGCTTTCCCTACTATGGCTAATACCTGTGACAATACTGACATACACCTAATGCAGGCATATATCACATTTCCTCAGTCCGTATTTTAATGTCCCTCATTTTCATCAATTTATCCCTGATTTAAAGGTTCAAATCTAACTTGTCCTAGATGCCTTTGGCACAACAGAGTAAACTAATACTGTTTGCACACTGTTCTCTGCGTTTGAGAATGGAAGTGGGTACTCTACCGGCATTGATGCCAACTACATTTTAAAAGGCATCTAGAAGGAGAGAAACATAACTCCAATTCCTTGCAGAAAGCTGTGGCGTCTGCACAGTGGGCGGCAGACAAGAGGAAGTAAATAAAAAGACATATTTGACAATAAATGTGCCATCTCGCAAATAAATTGCAAACAAGCAATTACTGCTACGCCGGTACGTGAGGCGGCTCGCTGGGATTTCCTAACAAAGCACTGCTTGTTTTCACTTGCAACTTAACCAGGGCGAGAATGCCAGTTCCTCTGTGCCTAGCCCAGCACTGTGGTGTCCTTCAGTCCCACCATCCTGAAGAGATCTGCGCTGGAGACGATCTCCTCTGTCCAGGACCAGCACTTCCCTGTGAAGGAGGACGGGCAGTCTCCCATACGACTCTGTAACTCCCCCCAACAAGGCCTGTGGCAAGGGTGAGTAGATGAGCAGCAAATAGATGATGAGCAGGAGGGGAACCCAGTAGCTGCGCAGGGAACCCCGAACTTCAGAGTGATTCCCAATAAAAGCACGTTAAAAGAGAACAGGTTTCTTCTGCACCACGGTGCCAGGGTCCATCATGGTGGGAGTTATAGGAGTAGGTTCTGGAGAGGGCTGGTCACAGCAGGAAGCAAGGGGATGAAAGCCAGCACTTGGCTCACTGTCTCTTTTCCATACAGCCCTGGGTCTTCCCATCTCAGTTAACGTAATGAAGATAATCCCCACGGGCAGGCCAAGAGTCCCTCCCAGGTGACTCCGGATCCCATCAAGGTGACAACTGAGATGAACCAATCCATACTTCTTAGATTTGTTTGCTGTTTTGAATGAAAGCACTTTCAGTATCTCTTTTTTTTTTTTTTTTTTTTTTTTTTTTTTTTTCTTTTTCTTTTTTTTTTTTTTTTTTTCTTTTTTTTGGAGCTGAGAACTGAACCCAGGGCCTTGCGCTCGCTAGGCAAGCGCTCTTCCGCTGAGCTAAATCCCCAACCCCCACTTTCGTATTTCTTGCTTCTGATCAACCCAAAGTTTCTGGGTTTCTTCTCTTTACATATGGTTTGGATCCAAGGACAGAAAAATGGCAAGACCCCGTCTCTGCTCTGCGCAGCTTTCAGCCCGGTGAGAAATCAAATAGTGGAATCTTGTGGGACGGTAAACCGTGCCAGGTAGCGTGGTAGGTAGTGTGGGTCTGAGTCCCCGGAAACCCGGGTGCACACCTCAGATGGTGGGCAGCTCCTGCTCCCTGACAGACTCCTGGCCTGGGACAGGTGCCATGCTTCCCACATAAGGAAATGTAACTTGTAGTCACGTAGGCCCAGAACAGAGTTCTTCATGCTACTGAGGTACCTAGAAGCCCTTACATTTTACCCAATAGGCTCCCCTTCCCAGATACCTCTCCCTGCAAAGGGTATTTAATCTCAAGCCCACCCTAAGAAGTGCGTATGCATCCATTTTCCACAATGAACAGTTAATACGCAGTTTAGAACCCTGGACTATCTCTTTCATCAAGAATCACTGTGAGGCGCATGGGGAAAGCCTTCGACTATGGAGCCTCAGAACACTCTCTACTCTTCCAGACAACCATGCCAAGGTACGGACAATCACTGCTGAGCTAAGCCAGAGTTCTCCTCCCAAGAGTCTGAGAACCAACAGGGCGCTGGCCTCGTCTCAGACCCAGAGACCCCCCCCCAACACTTCATTCCTGACTTCTCTGTGCAGTTCTTCAGCAGCGACTTGGGGCCCAGAAGTCAGGGACCACCAGCTTCTGGCTTTCCCACATCTTAGACTGTGTTTTCCGACCCCCTGAGCTGTGTCTCCGCACTTCCCTGAAGCCCAGCATCCACGGGTGGCGTGGGATGAGTGCAGTCAAGCCCCCCCTGCAGCTGGTCTTGCCCAGCGGTGGGGCAGAATGCAGTCGCACAGAAGCATGCCTAGGAAGGTCGTCGCAGTAAAGATGCCGAAAAAGATGACGGAGTGTATGATCCAAGTTCACAGTGTGAAACCAGCAGCCTGGGGACTCGAGCCGAACTGCTGGAGTAATCAATGCCGGCTTATCCAGGTCGTATGGCTAGAGAAAGGAGCAAATCAAGTAAAGAGACAGCCTTCTGCAGCCTTTACTCATCCCAAAGATTGTCTTAAGAATAAGCAGGAAAGGAAGGAAAGCCAAGAGCAAGAGACAGGAGGAGATAAGTGGTACAGGCAGACACTGCACGTTTGATAGCTGTCAAGACAGTATATCAGTTCCCCGCCCCTGAAGAAAACCTGAAGGTTAAAGATCACGTCACGCATATACATCAGCCTTGGCTAACTAATTATAGCTCCCCTTTGAAGGTCAGAGGCGAAACAATAGCCATGCTTCAGTCCAGGGAGGGGCAAAGAAAAGAAAAGTTTCACAAGTGGACGAGCAGGAGCACTGGAGCATCCAGCGAATGGAAGATAAGGGAGGATTAAGCAGCCGCAAGTAGAGAATCAGGGGACTCTTTCATTCACAGTCACTGAACCGTAGCAAAGCCAGATCTCAACCCACACAGAACAAAGCGCGTCCCTCAAGGCAAAAAGGAAAGTCAAGGAGACTGGGTACTCTAGGGCTGGAATGGGAGGAAGAGAAGGAGGATGGCAATGAAACACTCCTATGTGTACTCCTTAAAAATATTACCATATGGTTGGGGATTTAGCTCAGTGGTAGAGCGCTTGCCTAGGAAGCGTAAGGCCCTGGGTTCGGTCCCCAGCTCCGAAAAAAAGAACCAAAAAAAAAAAAATTACCATATATTGATTGTCCAAAGCACAAGGCCTTGTTGAAGTGTTTTATCCATGTCTAATAACTGTTCTCGCCCATTTCTCTCCGTTGGCCCTTTCCCCGGCCCCTTCCGTAGACACACAGTAGAACACTCTGGTTTATTCTCCCACCTTCACTCTAAATAGCCTCTATGCAGATGTGATACATTTGGGGGTTTCACTGTAGGTTTACACAGATATTAGAATATATGCCAAAGTACAGCCATCAGTTCAAGGTCACCCACACCCTCAGACAGCAGTGGGCACTGCTGAATGACAGCTCACTGTGATAATGAGTCCTGTGTTGCAGCCTGAACCTCAAGTGATTGATGACAGCCTTGAACATACCTCCAATAAGTACTTAAGCAGAACAGATTTTATGCTCTAAGTTTTGAAGAGGGAAGTAACTTTATTTATTCATTTACTTATTTTTCATGCAATAACATTGTCACCTTGGTTTTACTTGGCTTTCAGTGCAAGAATTATGCCTTTATCTTCTAACTAAGGATTCTATAAATGCTTATTGAACACACCAATAAAAGAGAAAAACCACATCTCAATGGACAAGAGTTTAGATTCTGTGACCTTATAGGACAAGGTAGGGACAAGTCTGTTGGTCAACTACTTCCATGATTAAATCCTGGGTCCTTCCAAACATTTTGGTTCTCCCTCTTGACACTTTGAGCTTAAGCACAACCACAAATCCTTCTGTATATAGCAAGACGAATCAAGTCCAAGGTGACATTCTGCCTGAAATTTACTTCATGTCTCCCCAGTTGAGCCTCTATCAGGTAGACTGTAAGCCAAAAGTCGGCCTCCACAATTCTTGCTCTGCCGTGAACACGCATGTTAACAATTCATACACTTAGCATATCCATGAAGGTGCGTCCCCTACCAACCTTGTCTTTGGTAAGGCAAAATTTATCCTACAAAATTTGACTTGTTACCACCAGAATTCATGTGGAAATGTAGTCTCCATTGTGGCCACATTGGAAAGTGGTGTGAGGTACTTCCAGGGTTGCTCGGGAGTGGTTAATGGTATGTTAGCATTTAGATCTGGAACGACCTCCAAGATGCAAGAACTAAGGACTTGCTCACTACAGTTACGTTCATGAGCAGTGGTACTGATGGAGGCTGGTGGTGCTCATGGTACTGATGGAGGCTGGTGATGCTCATGGTAGTGATGGAGGCTGGTGATGCTCATGGTACTGATGGAGGCTGGTGATGCTCATGGTACTGATGGAGGCTGGTGATGCTCATGGTAGTGATGGAGGCTGGTGATGCTCATGGTACTGATGGAGGCTGGTGATGCTCATGGTACTGATGGAGGCTGGTGATGCTCATGGTACTGATGGAGGCTGGTGATGCTCATGGTACTGATGGAGGCTGGTGGTGCTCATGGTACTGATGGAGGTTGGTGGTGCTCATGGTACTGATGGAGGCTGGTGATGCTCATGGTACTGATGGAAGATGGTGATGCTCATGGTACTGATGGAGGCTGGTGATGCTCATAGTACTGATGGAGGCTGGTGGTGCTCATGGTACTGATGGAGGCTGGTGATGCTCATGGTACTGATGGAGGCTGGTGATGCTCATGGTACTGATGGAGGCTGGTGATGTCATGGTACTGATGGAGGCTGGTGATGTCATGGTACTGATGGAGGCTGGTGATGTCATGGTACTGATGGAGGCTGGTGATGCTTATGGTACTGATGGAAGATGGTGATGCTCATGGTACTGATGGAGGCTGGTGATGCTCATGGTACTGATGATGGAGGCTGGTGATGCTCATGGTACTGATGATGGAGGCTGGTGATGCTCATGGTACTGATGGAGGCTGGTGATGCTCATAGTACTGATGGAGGCTGGTGACACTTTTCAGAGGTGTGGCTACACAGTTTTTTGGTCCTTTGAGGTATGATCACAAAAGGAACCATGATGCCCTCAGATCGATCTCTCTCTCTCTCTCTCTCTCTCTCTCTCTCTCTCTCTCTCTCTCTCTCCCTCCCTCCCTCCCTCCCTCCTTCCCTTCCTTCCTTCCCTTTAAGCCAGGAATGAGGGTTCAGTGGTATACATTTTAGAAACTGCTCATGACTTTGTGAAGACTCCGTTGCACACTCCAAGGTAAACGAACCACAAGCGACACTGTCCCAGCAATCTGCCATGGAGACCTGCCTTGCTCTGCATCTCCTGCCATAGTTCTTCTCTTGAGCTCAATCTCCCCTGCTTCCCATCCTGCCATCAGAAGGGAACCTCAACTAGCTCCCTTTATGCAGCATCCATATTGGCTATGACTCGCTGTCCCTTCTGGAACTGAACATAAACTTGTGGAGTTGCCAAAAATACCCATTATTCCAAACATTCTTCATTTAATAGTCCATAATCCTCTTTATTTTTTCCCATAGAAGACTGTCATTGAACAATGACAGAAGCAAGGTCGAGTTTGATCCTTTTAGCACATTTGCATCTGTTAATTTATTAACATATCATTGTTCAGACGGAGGCAAGTGTGTGCCAGGAAACCTTACAAAGGTTTAGCAAATCCAGAAATATTTACGGAATCCTTACTATATTCTACACCATTCAGGCATCAGAGTCATCAAGGAGTAAGACAGACACGGGCCTTTCTCTGTTGGAGCTTAAGAGAAGAATATAGTCAACTAAATAAGAGTCACTATTGAATAAGTATGTCAAGGCACCATAGAGGGGAGGTCTCACAAAAGTGTGAAAAAGGAAACCTGACTCAGCTTTGGGGGTAGAGAAACTTGTGAGCTGCCAACAGATAGGAACCAAGGAAATCAAGGTTCAGAAGGGTTAGTTCTCAAGGCAGGAAGTACAAAACAAGAGAAGCTTCTGAGGTGGAAAAAATGAAGCTGAGGAAGAGTGCCACAGGGAGGTGTGGGGTAGGGAGGCTGGGGAGGCATGGCATAGAGGACAGAGAAGGCAGAAAGGATAGGAGGAAGACTTATCTGGGAATGTGAAGGCTGGGTGGATTTTTTTCTTTTTACTGTAATACCAGAAGGACACAGCTTTAAAAACTCTAAGCAGGGAAATCATGTCTGTTTTTCAAAAATCAATCTAGCTGCAGCATGAAGAATAATTGGACAGACCTAGGACTTCCTTTGGGAAACTGAAGTAGCCTCATTGGGGGGCAAGACAGACACTGGGTCAAGGAAATGCTGGGGGAGGGAGATGTAGATGACCACATGAGGTGCCCACTGAGCTCACCATCCTAACCAACAGGCCTGGAAGACCTGTGTTGAGTGCTTCCGGACAGAGATGAGGTTTCTGAGTGAGGCCTTCATGTGCCCTTAGAGCACTGAACAAGTGGAGCTGAAGCTGAAAGGAGATGTGGGGATTAACACGCAGGTCTGCAGAGAGAGGAGCGTCCAAGGATAAAATCCTAAACCCTTCCCAGAAAGACACTGGGTGACGGAGGAGGTAAAGAGTGCTGAGAAATGTCATCTCTGTTTTTCAAGTTCCACGAGTAAAGATGATGTGTATTTATCTTTTGTTAATCTGTAGCCCAGGCTGACCTGGGACTGGAGCCGGTCCTCCTACCTTAGCTCTAAGTGATCACCCTGTACATGTGACCCAGTTCATTCATTTTTAAATTGAGAAAGTGATTGAATCCCTAAACTATACTGTCTAAAGTACTACAGTGACCATGAGCTTAGCTCAGAACTGCCACTGTGTCTGCCACCCACCACAGTAAACTTACCTCACTAAAAATACAGCAGAGAAGCTGGAACAGTCTTTAACATTCTTATGTTGGACATTTGATGAACATTAACACTTGGTCCATGTCCTGTTTGCTATAGGGTATACATTTCAACCTCACGCAGCCCTACACAATAGCTAGCCAGCAAACACTCATCAAGTATCTACCATCTGTCAGAGCTCAGGAATGCAAAGATGTTCAAAATAGGCACAATTCCTGTCCTCTTTGAGGTGACGGGCTGCCAGGCAGATGGGCAGTGGAAAACAAGCACACAGATAAACATCTAATTACAAATCGTGCCCCACGCTTGGGAAGAAAGCCTGCAGATGCCATGGCAGTGCATAATTAGCAAATGGTCATGGTTTGAATGTGGATTGTCCTGGAGGTTCATGAGTTTGAACATTTGGTCCCCAGCTGGCGGCACTATTGTGGGTTACTATGGAAACTTAGAAGGTGGGGCCTCAGTAGAGCAAGTGGGTCACTAGATGTGGCCCTTAGCCTGGTCCCGGTTCCTGGCTTCTGCTTTCTGGAAGGCTGGGATGTAAGCAAGGAATCCCACACTCCTGGCACTGCCATGATGTATGGCACCCCTACCTTGATGGGCTGTACCTTTGAGCCAACTTCCGCATGCACACTGCGGCAAGGGCATCTGCACTGACGCATAAACACATAAGCACACTGAGGTGTGTTTGTGTGTTTGTTTGTTTGTTTGTTTGTTTGTTTTAGGAAAAGCTTGTACCTCTAAAGGAGAAGCAGAGCGAGACTCAGTTCTCACAGCACTGGATTTCCTTAAGTGGAACAAGCCAGGTGAGCCTCCCAGTGTCCCTGAGCACAGTCTGGAACTTTCCAGTCAAGAGAGGGGGTGGGGGGTGGGAGAGGGAGAAAGAGAGAGAGAGAGAGAGAGAGAGAGGAGGGAAGGGAGAGAGAGAAGAGAGAGCCAACAGAGAGAGAACCACAGTTTTCATGGCTCTTAAAATCGATTGACAAAATATTGACACTGTTGCAAAACCACCTTGTCTGATTCACACACCAAAGACTCTAAAAAGTCAGGCAGGAGGGACAAAAAGACATCTTGGACCTGTTTAGATATTACACAATGTGTATGTGCCTGAGAATATCCCAGGAACACTGTAAAGATGGTGTTTAGGATACACCATAAACAAGCAGTGTTTGCGGCCTTGTATGTCAGTCAAAACAGCGTGCTTATATTCAAGCTAACACACAAATAACAAGCTTCCCAATGTAAAAAAAAAAAATCAAGCAGTAATGTACAAAAAATTTCTGAATTTAAAAAAAAATTAAAACCCGCAAAACCAGGAATCTCAACAAACACAGGCAGAAAAAATATTGGGGGGATGCGGAAGACCAGGACGTTCCAGGAATCTCATAATTATGCCGTCAAAAACGGCCGAGGAGAAAACAGAATCTGCAGAGCATCCAGGAAAAGACGCTGACTGGCAAGGCAGGTGACAGAGCTTCTTGGCAGAGACCTGATGCAAAAGTCAACATGGAAAAGAGAAAAAGCCATGAAGAGTTGAGCCTCTACAAGCAGAAACACCCTTCAAAACAAAGATGAAATAAAGATGTTTCAAGCCGGCAAAAGCTGAGGAATTTGTTCCCCCCCCCCCAATTTAAATACTATCAAAGTTCTTCCAGGCTTTAGATCAAGCAAAGAGGATCTAGAGTACGATAACTCCATAGGCAAACACAGTCACAGACGTCCACAACTCACACTCAGATGTGTACAAACGCACGGTTAAAAACGATTTTAAAGGCAGCCATTCTGTAACGAACTCCAGATGGCCGTTCACAACTGTGTGAGTCTTTCTCTGCTGTATTGCTGGGGAGAGAGTGATTCAAAGCATAGGAACGCACAGTTCATGAAGACTTGGGCATAAAAAGGGTAAATGTCCTACTCGTCAGAAGGCCACTATAAAATGACTGTTCTTTGGTTGGGGATAGAGTTCCTCGGAGAACCGTGTGAGGTGTGAGCGCATCCGCAAGGATTACCACAGAAATCTCAACCGTGCAACCAGAACAGGGTTCAGACAGAAGGCTGTTGAGTGGTTAAAGTGGCTTATGACTCGAGGATACTCTACAAAATCTCTGAACTCAAGAAGTTCTCTGTGAGGGCCAGCAAAAATAGCTCAGGAAATAAAGATACTTGCTGTACAAGCCTGAGTTCTATCCCAGGGACACAGGAAGCATAGAAGGAAAAGACCAAATCCACAAATATGTCTTCTGATGTACACACACACACACACACACACACACACACACACACACACACGCATGCACGTGCATAATAAATTATCTTTGACTAAATATTTCCTTTATATTTTTAAACTTTTAATGAGAGAGAGAGAGAGAGAGAGAGTGTGTGTGTGTGTGTGTGTGTGTGTGTGTGTGTGTGTGTGTGTTTGCTTGCGCTTTGAATGACATATACTAGGATTTTAACCCAGAGACATGGAATGTAAAATTTGGACAGCCAGTGTGGAAAAGCAAATGCCCTTTGGAATGAACTGATGTGAGTGGCCCAAAAAGCCCTCAAGGAGGTATGCTTCGGATCAGATGAGTTGTAAGACATCCAAACCTTTCCCGAGGCTGTAGCTCAGACCCTGTCATGTTCTGGGCCAGTCTCAGACTATGAAGAAATCTTGCATGGGAAAGATCTTTAGTGAATGGCACCAATGACTGAAAATAGAAGTCTCATAACAAGTCAGCTTTGTTCCACCTCCAAACACTTATGCGGATAAACTTGAGAAAAGAAACGTCAATGCATTTACTTTAGGCCAATAAGTAAAATTTCCACCAACCGGCCCATATACAACAGGTGTGACTGCAGAGCCTTGAACCTGGGGACCTGTCTTCATCACTGACATAGAAAAGTCATTTACGGACTGTGAAGTAATAAGCTATTATGTCTGGGGAAATGGTTCAGTCTGTGTTTAGTGCACAAACATGAAGGTTTGAGTTTAATCTCCTGAGCCCATGTGAAACTTCCAGGCATGTTAGCGCACAATTGAGGTTCTGGAGCTGGACAAGCAGAGACAGGTGGGTTTGGGTCCTGTAGCTTGCTACCCAGTCAATGGAGCCTATTCGATGAGTTTCTGGCCAATGAGAGGTGCTGTTTCAAGGTGAGCAGTGCCTGAGAATGACTCATGGCCTCCACACAGCCATGAACACAATCTACACAATGAACACATGTACAGATGCATTAGTGCGCACGCACACACACTAGTTGTTAGAATGGTTGACAGGGGCATTGTACCCGGAATGTAGGAAGGAGACATTATTTGTTCTGACTGCAGACACAGGACTGGCTCACAGAGACGAGGAGAATCTCTCCAGGAGGCAGAAAGACTGACGGTCCCAGCAGGAACTTGAGTCTAGATGTCCAGTCTTTCCACTAGTCACAGTCATGTTCTACTGCAGACCCACTTATGAGAAAAGCCTTAGCCCCCCTGAAGCCTATGTGCTAAGAACAAGCAAAGCCAAGCAGCAGAGCCTCCCCGTCCGCTGGCTCTGCTCTGAAAATCCTTAAGTCTTAAGCTACTTGAAATTAAAGCCCGATCCTCTCTCAAAGCGTTCTCTGGAGTGGACTGGGTTATTCTGGGTGCCCGAGAAAGAGCAGAACGCTGCCGTATCCTCTCTGGAGTGAACACCCGCGGCAATTTCTCTCGCCCAAGGTAATCTCATGTACTCGCTGCTCAACAATGCTTAGCGATCTGTTCGGTGAGGTCACGCTTCCTCAGCAAACAGCAGAATCTAAACATCTACTCCAGGCGTGGGACGCCCACTGGAGTTAAATTAGGTGGGTGTCTGCTTGGTTAATGAGTCTCCCACCAACTGAGCTGTGGCCATCATAAGTATTGATCTGGCCCAAACGAGAAAGCTGATATCCTCAACCTATTGCTTAACCCTTGGTTATTTCCTCCATATATTTCTACTCTCCTATCTCTGTTGGGAGGCGCATGTATGCCTGTGGGCTAGTATGTGTACATGTATGAGGATTAGTATGTGTACATGTCTGTGGGTTAGTATGTATACATGTATGAGACCAGAGGTCGAGTAGGAGTGGTATTCCTCATTGTTGGTTGAATCGGGGCTCATTGGTTTCTGCGGGTCATTGATTAGACTAGGCTGTCTGGTCTATGGTCCCCTGTGACACACGGGTGACACTACCCAGACTTGGCCATTTCATAGGTACTGGGGATGAAGTATATGTCCTCATACTTGCAAGGTGGGCACTGGGCAGACTGAGGTATCTCCTCGATCTCCCTTGTTAGCCTGCCTATCTCTAGGCTCAGGTTCCTAACAAGGGTCTGTGGATTAAGGTTGTAAAGAAGAATCTTGTGTGGGCTTTGACCACTGCGATTGCTGTCTAGCAGCCTCTGATTTCAGAGTTGCCTTCAGCTCTATACACCCCGCCCCCTACTGTTTATCAGTGGTCAATGGGGATTTGCAGTGACAAGTGACATCCCTGAAAGCTTGGGACAGATTTTGCTGAGCACACACATACAGCCTTGCACACCTATTAAGTTGAATTTTTGCCAAGGACCCTTTAGCCAATCCTAATGAATGGCTGTTTTTCCATTTAAAACAGCGTTAACTTCCTGCGGTTTGTTACCTAGAATGTAAGCAGCAATGACAACAACGAGGGGCAGAGGTGTCCCTGTGCAGGAAGCCCAAGTGTCCCCAGAGCCCGTGAAGTAAGTTTTGGTGGTTCTCATGCCTCTTCCACCGCTAAGAGCAACTGTGCATCCCTGAGTTTAAGACGATCTGCAAGGGGAGAAAGTGTTTTATCTCCCATTGCTTCAAACGTCTGGATGTGCAAAGCTCTGTGTCTGTGAGAGCTTTGCCTTGTTCCTTAGATTGCCATACCATGCTGAATGTGTAGAACTAACCATTCTGGTAGAGAGTGCTATGCCTCCAGAAGTTGAGAAAGCCCCCTTAGCCTCTGCCATAGTCTGATGCTTTCGCTACTATAATTTTAAATGTCTGACGCAGCTATCAAGTCTTAGTAGAAATTCCCCTACTGTAAGAGCAGGAGCCCGAGCATACCAATGGGGAAATGAGTAGTTAACAGAGAAAGGCTCTCTGGTTTTGTGGGTATCAGCCTCGGATTTGAACATCGAAGAAGATTGGGATATTAAAGTGTCAAGACACTCCTTTTACAACCAAACTTCTAGGAATGGAATTCAGTTCTAAGTTACAAGCTCCTAAGGCTATCTCTTTCTTGTCAGGTGCTTACAAGGAAGGGTTCAGTGAGCCCACTCATTACCCAACTCAGCAGACAACAGAAGTCTACCCAATGCACTGGAAAAGTACGAGCAGGGAAACGCACTCTCCCAAAAGAGAAACTCTTTGGTGGCAAGAAACATTGGAAATAATAATACCGTCCCACTACACACATTTAATAAATTTAATCAATTAGCGTTTGTTTGTTTTGTTTTAAGACAATGTTTCCTGTTGTCCAGGCTGGCCTCAAAGTTGCTACATAGCTAGAGGTGGCTGGGAACCTCCTGCCTCTGTGTGCCACGTGCTGGGATGACAGATGTGGGCCATCACACCTAACAAGCCCAGTGTTCCAAATACCACTTCACCTTCTTTCCAGGTTGTTAAATTTTACTTTACGCCCTGTATCACTCTTAGATACCATACCCCAAAATTGAGACTGGACAGCAACTTTACTGTACCAAGCAGATGGATGGTGAAACAGGGGCAGAGCAAGAGGAGAGTGGGACACAGGAAGCAAGGGCGAGCTGGGCTGAGCAAGACTGAGCTGGGATGAGCAAGGCCGAGCTTGGATGAACAAGGCAGGCTGGGCTGAGTGAGGCTGAGCCAGGCTGAGCTGGAATGAGCAAGGCTGAGCTGGGCTGAACAAGCCATGGTCTCTACATGTCCCTGGCACCAGCCACAGATTAGGGGTGTCACTAACATTTGCTAGTTGATGGATTAGTAGAATAACAAAATAGTTTTGAATAGCAAAGAACTCTGTAAGCAAAAACAATTAAGAGAGAGAGAGAGAGAGAGAGAGAGAGAGAGAGAGAGAGTAAATTAATTGGGGGAAGTGGCAGATGGCTGACTGAGTTGCAGAGTCCTGGAGTCCATAAATCTACAAAAGTATCTCATTCTGAAGGAACTCCTTCAGCAATCAAGGGACGAGGCCTAAGGGAAGACAGAGGCAGTGCAGACAATTTACTTCTCTGGGACCCAAATGCTTTTGAGCAGATAGGCCAACTTAATTAGGAAACTTGTGTCAGATCCACACGCTCTGTTCTCTTCTCTAGTGGGGAGTGAACACCGCCAGGGCTGTCCAGCCTCTTAGCCTTGTAACTCGTTCTCATCTTGTTCAGCTCGCAGCTTTGTGGTGTGTGGTGCACTGTGATAGTCAGGAAAGGGCTGGTCTGTATCTATTCATTGCTCTCCCACAGGCTATCTGTGGTCAGCACTTCATTGGGAGCCTCTCCTGTCTGACCATGGAGACCAAACACAAATAGGATTTTCTTACTCAGAATATCAGTATCAAGTATACTTCTCACACCCCCATCTTTTCTTTAAACATTATTTAATCCTCTGAGGATTTTAATGTGCAAATACAATGTGTTTTTATCTCACATTTACCCTCTCCTCCTCTGTTCATCTCCTCCGAGGTCCCCCACCACCACATTTCCTCCTCCCAAGTTCATGCCTTTTGTTTTTTAATAATTCAACAAATTCAGTCAATGTTACCCAAACACACATGGGTGTAGAGCCATCCACAGGAGCATGACCAACATACCAGGGGCCACGTGGGTCCATATCACTGAAGAAAACTAGCTCTCCATCTCCTAGCAGCCCTCAACTGTCAAGAGCTCCTCAGTTAGGTGTGGGGTGTCATGATCCCTCCCTGCTTCGTGTTGGAATGGTGAGTTTATGACTGTGCTGTGCTATCCAGGAAACACTGCCCTCTCTGACCTCTGGCCCTTACAATCATTTTTCTTCTTTCTCTCTGTTCCATGAGCCTTGGGAGAAGAGACTGTGATACAGATGTCCCTTTGTTGCCAGAGCGCCCCAAAGACCCTTGCTATTTGCAGTTTGATCCGTTGTGAGCTGTCTTTGCTCTTAATGCTGACGTTAGCTCAAAACTCACAGGGCCTTCATACCTTTATTCCAGATTATATCATTCCCCAAGTAATTTCTCTGGCTCTAGTTTCTTCCAAGTTACACAATATTACTAGGTTGATTTCCCTCAACCACAACTGAACTTCTACCATTTCTCACAGTCAAAACAGTCTCTAATAGCTCCTTGGTAACTGGACAGGAAGTCAACCCACCACCCCTGGACCACAAGGTCAAGAAGACTCATCTGTCAGGTGGTAGAACTGGGGTTTTCTGTGCTATCCATAGAGCTACAGTGGTGTGGTTCGCTGTTCCTTAAGTGCAACAGTGCTGTCTCTCTTGTCTTCTCCTCGTGTAACATATTTTTCTACCCTCTCCACATGTTTAATGTTCATCTCAGACATCCATCCCCTTAAACTCAACCTGTCATGTCTGCTCCCACAAACTCTCTCTCCCACCTCTGATTTTGTTCATACACTACTCCTTTACCTCTCCCCAACCCCACCTGAGCAACTCTGCCTCTCCGTTCTATAACTTTCAGTATCTAGAATAATTGATTTTAGAAAATCAATATTTACTTTTAACTACATAAATAAGTGATGACATTTTAAAAAAATCTTTTAGATGCAAATCTACGGAAAGAAATCACCCAGAGACAAGAGAGCATAAATACTATTCCTGCACAGTCATAGAACTGTCGTTGCGGAAACCAACTCTCTCTACCTATGGCGGATGCTTGCCTTCTACCGCTGGCTAGCCCTCATCTGAATTCTTTTCCTATATTTGGACAATTCCTCATGTTAAGGGACCTAATGTCTGCCTGGATGAAAGCTTAAGCCACCAGAGATTGAGCGTGAGGTCCCAGCACCACGAGGACAGTGTCAATGCAACATCCAGCATTTACAGCCAGGGCAAGGTGGCGAACCAGCCACGTCTTGACATCGCTCCATGGTTTGCCTCTACTAGACCACAATCTCTGGCATCCCAATAAATACCCTGACCTGTGCAGGTCCCATTCCAGACCCCCACACTGGCAGCAACCCCTGCCTGTCTACCCACCTTCACTGAAGCACGGGGCTTGCAAAGTTCTCTGAGGGACCCCTTGATGCCACACCAGGATTTCCCCAGCCGAGCCTGAGTCCTCATTAGTTCTCATCAGTAAAAGTTAACAGCCCACCCTGCTACCTTCATTAATTTCTAGACAAACATGGTTTAGACTCACAGTGCATGTTGATCTCTATAAATAAAGGATCACTGACTGCTTCCAAACAAATCAATCTAAATTAGAGCTTCCCACAAGGAACCCAAAGCATAAAAAAACAGAAAAAAACATTTCTTTAATAAATGTTCCTGGTACTGGGAGGGCCATTGTTATAAACAATTATATACATATGCCATATGTATGTATGTATGTATGTATGTATGTATGTATGTATGTATATGTATTATATATGTATATGAAGATAGAAAGACAGAGAGACAGAGATAGCTGTGTGAATTAAGAACACAATTCTTATTCACCGAACTGAGAACAGGATTCCCTTGGGGGGAATCAGAGGAAGGATTGAAAGAGTTGAAGGAGCTTGCAACCCCATAAAAACAAGTGTCAACCAAACAGAGCTTCCAGGGACTAAACCACTATCCAAAGACTATACATGGACTAACCCAGGGCTCCAACTGCATATGTAGCACAGAATAGTCTTGTTGGGGCCCTTGGTCTTGCCAAGGTTGGACCCCCAGTGCAGGGGAATATGAGGGAGGGCAATAAGGGGGATGTATAGGGAGAATACCCGTATGGGGGAGGGGTAGAAGGGGAATAACCTTTGAAATGTAAGTAAAGAAATATATAATAAAAATGTAAAAAAAAAAAAAAAAAAGATCATGGTTATTAAGCTGGTAGTCGAGACTCTTGCAGATTCCCTTTTACTCCACAAGATCAGTAAGTAAAGGGTTTTGACCTGTGGTTTTGTGGCTGAATAAAGACATGGGCCACAAAAAAGTTGGCAAGAGTAAAGAATCTCTTAATGTACAGTGACCCAAAGTTCATTGAAAACCAAATGCAGGGTGAACATGGTGTTCCTGGAAGTGCTTGCCCATGTGTATCCCGAAGTCCCACTGCATCCAGGTTTCTGGGCACACGGTATGCATGGTGTGTGTGTGTGTGTGTGTGTGTGTGTGTGTGTGTGTGTGTGAGTGTGTGTGTGTGTGTGAGTGTGTATGTGTGTGTGAGTGTATGTGTGTGTGTGTGTGTGAGTGTGTGTGTGAGTGTGTGTGTGTGGAGTGTATGTGTCTGTGTGTGTGAGGTGTGTGGAGTGTGTGTCTCTGTGTGTGTGTGTGTGTGTGTGTGTGTGAATGTCACTCGACACCAAATCACTCTGCCTGAAACACTCTGCTCTGTTAGAGTTGAATTATAGTATCTCATGGTCCACCCAAAGTTTTCTGTTTTTATAGAAACGTAATGATTTAACTACAGAAAGGACTTAATGTTTTCCTATTCTCATTCCTACCAAATCACTGGATCATTAGATTATATTGTGTTCGGGTGTTTGATTTTTAAAATTGCTGACCTGAGTCTTATTTTTAAAAATATCGTTCTGAAATTTTTGTCTTGGGATTGAGATAGAATGTCCGCAGGTTCTAAAACAGTCCTGAAGACATTTCTGCCGTGTGCAGTACATATTGGTATAAAGCATTCTCAGCTCTGGTTTTATAAAATTCAAAATAATCAGTTGAAGCTCGAAACTTTGAGGATACATGAGGATGCCTTATCACATTAAATATCCAGCCAAGATTTAATTCTCTGTGTAAACTAAACAAGCACATTCATCTCAGTCATGAAGATCAGTTGTCTTTAATAAACAGTAAAATGTACATGTATGCTAAACTTGTCTTCGATGTATTTATTATTTATTATTTATTGTCAGCTAAATTTTGTCTGTATACCTCTTTCATGTACCCATACTCCTGGGATCTTACAGAAATTTTCCTACAAAAAGGGGCCTCAAGTACAGTAAGTACAAAAGGACCTGGTCCATAGGAATTAGCATGTGAGTGACTCTGGATAAGCCCTTGCTGTGGCCTAGAGAGTCCCCTGGAATTTGAGTTAAAAACTTAGCCCCCAACACTGTTGATGAAAGAGATGAATCTTTTTTTTTCCAGAGCTGAGGACCGAACCCAGGGCCTTGTGCTTGCTAGGCAAGCGCTCTACCACTGAGCTAAATCCCCAACCCAAGAGACGAATCTTTTAGGTCTAAGTGATTTGCTTTTATGGCTGATGTCCTCTGAGAGGGCTTGATGGAGAGAATCTGGCCAGTTTCCCCCTTTTGCCCTATGAGGATACAGCATCACTTCTCCCAACACCAAGCCCACTGTATCCCTGAACGTGTGCTCCCGCCTCTGGGAATGAGAGGAGTGCAAACCTCCTCTTCTTCATAAGCTGTCCAGTCTGTAGTGCTTCGTTACAGCAGCAGGAAGGTACTAAGACGGTCATGAGCAAAGACCGCCTGATCCAGAAATGCATGATTGGAAGAGAATTCATGTGTCTCTGCTAATAATTGTTAGAGATGTTGACTGACAGACAACAGAGCTCTCCAGGAACGACTCTCGACCACACCCGCCAACTGAGACTTAATATGGAATACTGCACCTGTCTTTAAGAATGCAAATTCCAGACTCCACCTCCAGAGAATCTGATTCCATAAGTGGGATGGAGCCCCGAGGATTTGCCTTTTTAATGAGCACATCAGGAAATCTCTCACTGGCAGAAGAAGCAGGGTTGTCTGGAGGGCAGTTACACCCTTTAGAAACCCACCAGCACACACACCAGGCTGCTCAGCGCCTCCTGTCCTAAGAGCTTGTGTCTTATTCTAAGTTATTCTAACTCCCATTCCCACACACGTGACCGCGACAGGAGCAGCAAGGAAGAGATTGTCTGGGTCCTCACAGGGTATGAAAAGATCCCTCTTCTTCGGTGCTGTAGAACTCAGTGAAGACAGACTTGAGAGTGCAAAGGGGAAAATTCAAACCTTCGTACTGATTTTTAAAAAAGAAAACAAAAAAAAAATCTATCCAGTCAAAAAAGTCAATCCTACAACCTTTGGTAAACAGCTCGATATAACGTGTACAGTTAAATACATTAGCTTCCTTCCCTTGGCACAGTATCAAGGCAGGGCAGACACAACAAACGGTCAATAAAAACTATTAACAATTCCGGCCACTCTTTTAAAGCCTCAGTGGGCTCTTCCCTTCAGGCTACCACATTCTCAGTCCACACCAAAGACTTATGTCTCTAGCTGCAAAGAAATCAGTAGCTCACTGCGTGGCGTGACCTGCAAGCGATCAGGTGACGGCATTTTAGGAGAGTGTGAGGGCTCACGTCACATTTAAAAGTTAACCAGAACTTTTCGGAACTGTTTCAGAATGTCAAGGTTTAATTAACTTACTTATTTAACAGACTCTCAGTGTGACCCTCACAGAAATCCTGCAGAGTTTCCAGCATTTACTAGCAGGCCAGTTGCGGAAGGAGGAGTGGGTTTTCTGTTTTGTTTTGTTTTGTTTGAGAGCTGAAGTGCATTCACTTGTCTTTTTTATCACTTTAATAGTCCTTCGTGTTGCAGGTAAAGCATTATTAATTCATGTCCAACGAGAAATATACAAGATCTTTGACGACATAGCAGAAAGTAAGCGATAACAAACACTGAGCAGTGTCCAAAGAGAAAGGAAGAACTGGTCGACCCCTGAGATGAAAACCGGTAACTCAAAGACATGTCAGGACACTCAGGGACATCTGTGTTTCAGGCTCCACTCCTCTGTGTGCAGCGGGAATTATTTCACAGCACAGAGTGTTTAGAACATTCTTCACGTTGTTTTATTCTTGCCTGAGTGCAGACAGTCCCCGCTTGGGCTTCGTGAATGTCAACCCAGTTCACGCCAATAATGAAAACAGAATTCCCTCTCTACTCCTCCTCCTCCATTTTTTTCTGAGCAATTTGCATTAAATCGAGGTTAAGTTTTCCTCATCAATTCAATCGCTCTCAGCCCTTTATGAAATCTGCTCCCCATGCTGTCTGTTGGACCTCCCCAAGATGAGGCTTTGTTAAGGAATGTCTTCACAAAGTAGTTTTGACTCAAAATGAATGGAAACAGTAGCTTTTGCAACCTGCCCAGTTTCCTTACCCCACAATGAAAGTTGTCTCGACCCCTTAAATGTCTTCTGCAACTACATGGTGAATAGCCACTCATTGTGAGCAGAAGGAAGCTTGCTCTGCCTAGACTCTATTGCTGGCCTGACACGTGCTCCAAACACGCAGTGATTATGAACTAAACTGTTCCTTAGACTCTCAGTATTGGGAATCAGGCTAGGGATGCAGCATGTTTAGCTGGTCTTGTGTGCATGGAGTCCTGGGTTCCATTCCCAGTACCATGCATGGTGGCATACTTCTGTCTATAAACTCAGTACTCAGAAGGTCGGAATAAGAATGCCCAGGAGTTCAAGGTTGTTCTAGATTGTTCTCTGTTGCTGTTATAAACACCAAACTAAGATCATCAGTAAAGGCAAGGCAGGAACTTAAAACAGGAATCTGAAGGCAGGAACCGAAATGGAGAGCATGGAAGGGTATTGCTTATTGCTTTGCCCCTTGTGGCTTGCTCAGCTTGATTTCTCATAAAATCCAGGCCCACCACCTAGGAATGGCTGCCCACAGCAAGCTGAGACTTACAACAACAATTAGCAAACAAGAAAAATGTCTCACAGTCCTACCCACAAGCCAACGGGATGGAAGCAACTCCCCTGTCGAGATTCCCTCTTCCCAGGCAGGTCCAGAATTTGTATCAATTTTAAAAAGGGCAACCAGTACAAAAATCATCCCACAGTTGTACAGTGAGTTCAAAGCTAGCCTGGGCTACATATGACCCTACCTACCTCAAAATAAAATTTAAAATCTTATTTACATCATTCCAGATTCAGAGGTTCAGTGTTATCATTTTACAGAATCACCCACGGACTCCAGTAGGACTCGCCCCAGAAAATGGCCATGGTGAGCCTTGTAGGAGATTAACTATTGCCTGAGAACGTCCTTCTGTGTTGCCTCCACGCCCATAAAACATACCCAACTCCACTTTCTCAACACTGCAGCCCCCAAATAGTTTGCAGTTTCTAGAGAGTTCTCTTTACCTTAAGAATAAAAAATTAAGTCCATCTCAGAAGAAAGGGCTGCTACGGCATCGTTTCGTGAAGTTTCCCACAGTCACACAGCAGCTGTCAGTGTGGACTGAAGCCCAGTGCTGGATTAGCCTCAGATCAGCCCCTCCTAGTCCAGCAGACCTTGCTCCCTTCCGCAGGCTTTTGAGCCTATGGAACACCTCAGCCATTTTCTGTTTTCCAAGCCTCACCTCTTCCTCTGCACTGCTCTTCCCCCAAAGCTGAAGACCCATCCTTCCCATCAAGAGAAATCTTTCTCTGACCCCAATTTCCCCGTCATATAATTACTCCATCTTACCTCACAAATGAGAGGCAAATACTCAATAAATATTTATGGTTTAAACGGGGCGAGGAAACGTCTCTTCCCATCACTCTATCTCAGAAGCGCCCCACATTCCACTGCAGCCCCTCCTCCTACCACAGCTGGTCTCCAGAGGTGGCCAACAATTTCCTAATTTAAAAGCTCCAGGAGCTCTCCTGCCCTTCATTGTAGCTGACCTCCACACAGCATTCCACATTGCTAGCCAAGCCTTGTGACTAGTGCTCTCATCTCTGAGTTTTCTCAGACCATGTTAGCTTTCCTCACGCCTCTCCCTGCACCCCATCCAGGCAGGAGATCTCAGCCAGTGCTCTAACTTAGTCTCTTGTTGATTTATAGCTTGGGTGCTCATCTTTCTCACACGTTTCTAAATTCCCCTTTCATCTGCTCTCAGGCTGGCACCTCTGTCTCTAAAACAATACAAGCTGCCCTCCCTCCAACCCCCAGCCTGCCTCCCCTCCACCCCCCAGCCTGTCTCCCCTCCATCCCCCCAGCCTGCCTCCCCTCCACCCCCCAGCCTGCCTCCCCTCCATCCCCCCAGCCTGCCTCCCCTCCATCCCCAAGCCTGCCTCCCCTCCATTCCCCAGCCTGCCTCCCCTCCATCCCCCAGCCTGCCTCCCCATCCCCCAGTCTGCCTCCCTCCATCCCCCAGCCTGCCTCCCCATCCCCCAGCCTGCCTCCCCCATCCCCCAGCCTGCCTCCCCCATCCCCCCCAGCCTGCCTCCCTCCATCCCCCAGCCTGCCTCCCCCATCCTCCCAGTCTGCCTCCCCCCATCCCCCAGCCTGCCTCCCTCCCTCCAACCCCCCCAGCCTGCCTCCCTCCACCCCCCCAGCCTGCCTCCCCTCCACCCCCCCAGCCTGCCTCCCCTCCATCCTCCAGCCTGCCTCCCTCCATCCCCCCAGCCTGCCTCCCCTCCACCCCCCCAGCCTGCCTCCCTCCACCCCCCAGCCTGCCTCCCCATCCATCCTCCAGCCTGTCTCCCCTCCATCCCCCCAGCCTGCCTCCCTCCACCCCTCCAGCCTGCCTCCCTCCATCCCCTCCAGTCTGCCTCCCTCCATCCCCCCAGCCTGCCTCCCTCCATCCTCCAGTCTGCCTCCCTCCACCCCCCAGCCTGCCTCCCCTCCACCCCCAGCCTGCCTCCCCCCCATCCCCCAGCCTGCCTCCCCTCCATCCCCCAGCCTGCCTTCCCCCACCCCAGCCTGCCTCCCCCCATCCCCAGCCTGCCTCCCCTCCACCCCTCAGCCTGCCTCCCCTCCATCCCCCAGCCTGCCCTCCCTCCATCCCCCCAGCCTGCCTCCCCTCCACCCCCCAGCCTGCCTCCCCTCCACCCCCCAGCCTGCCTCCCCTCCACCCCCCAGCCTGCCTCCCTCCACCCCCAGCCTGCCTCCCTCCACCCCCCAGCCTGCCTCCCTCCACCCCCCAGCCTGCCTCCCCTCCATCCCCCAGCCTGCCTCCCCTCCATCCCCCCAGCCTGCCTCCCCTCCACCCCCCAGCCTGCCTCCCTCCATCCCCCAGCCTGCCTCCCCTCCACCCCCAGCCTGCCTCCCCCCATCCCCCAGCCTGCCTCCCCCTCCATCTCACCAGCCTGCTTCTCCTTCCCCCCCCCCCCCCTGCCTCCCCTCCATCCCCCAGCCTGTCTTTCTTCTGTGTTCTTATGGTAACAAATACCAGCATTGCCCTTCCAATTTCAGCCAGAAGTTTAAGAGTGACTTTAAATTGTATTAACGAGGCTCACGCATCCCAGTCTAGACTTGAACTGCATATGTAGCTGAGGATCATCTTAAACTCCTGATCCTCTCATCTGGCAAGTTTTGGGAGCTGCACCGCTGTGCCTGCCTTTTGTGTGGCTAGGGAATCCGTGTCTCCGTGCACGTTGGGTGAGCACCCCACCAACTGAGCTGCGTCTTCCAGAGACTCACAGGCGGCCTTAAGTCCTGTGGGTGACTTTTCCTTCTTGTCTCTAGATTCTGCCCCACCCTCATCCATTTCTCTTGTTACTGCCATTTAAGTTTTTATACCCTCTCCATGAGGCCATGGCAAAGCCTTGGAGCTGATTTCTTAGCCTCAGGCCCTTTTTTTCATAACAATGGAAGTTCTCTGAGAGTAGAAATCTCCCAGGCATCCTTGTATACCCCTCAGAAGTAC
This sequence comes from Rattus rattus, assembly GCF_011064425.1. Classification (NCBI taxonomy): domain Eukaryota; kingdom Metazoa; phylum Chordata; class Mammalia; order Rodentia; family Muridae; genus Rattus; species Rattus rattus. Next base: position 7,341,109 of record NC_046156.1, read on the forward strand.
TACTGAGTATTGCTCAGAAGTAACTCGCACTGCCATCATGCCTAAGACCAGCACCGCACCATGCCTGTTAACCCATGCTCCACGGTCCTCAGCAGCACCTCCTCTCCTCTCATCACCCGCCTCACCCTAGGCACACCCCTACTCAGCCCCTCACTCATCCATAGTAAACACTCTGGGCTGCTTGCATCTATGGTATATTAGGGTTGGTTTTACTCATGCTTAGCGAAATCCTCCTCCATTCTTCTCCTCTAGCAGTGCCGGAGACTTAGTGCATATGACCAGTGAGTGCTCTACCACTGAGCCACATCACCAGCAGGAAACCTGTACGTTCATCAAGTCATGAAGTTGTACGTTTGAGTGATTGAGTACAGTGTGTATCTGCATAAAATATTACCCCATCTCAAAAGGAAGAAGCAAAAGGGAGGTGAAGGAGAAGAACGCTGGTTTTCAGTTTTACTGACTGGGGAGATGAAGCCCCTGAACCTTATGTCTCTCCCTTGACGCTGTTCTGGAATCCTTCCCTGAAGGCAGATACTTGGTACATTTTAAGCCCACAAATTAAAATCAGTCACTCCCACTACTGGGCTAGGAATGAAGAGTAGGAAACAGGATTCGGATTAGATGGGGAAATTGAGGCAACCCACAGGGTGCTATTGAATGTCCCAATAGATAGCCTTGCCTGTGTACCCTCAGCCTGCTAATCCAGCCGGGGGGGCTCAAAGGGCCACTCTCCACTTCTCCATCCTGATTTCAAGCACTTACAGGGCAAGCATTTTAACCCATAAAGACATCGTTTAGTCTTTATTAACATTTACTGAGAGTGCCCTATTCGTGGGAACTGAAGAATTTCATCCAGGGCAGCTTTGGTCCTTAGCAGTGAGCTAATAGGGTTTACAGTGGGGAAGGACCTGAGGGATGCTGTGTCACCAAGAAACAAAGCAGCAGCAGCAGCAGCAGCAGCAGCAGCAGCAGCAGCAGCAGCAGCAGCAGCACCAAGCCATCCTACAATGGGTAGTAACTGCTTTGTAACCATCTCAGCCTTTCAGCATTGTAACCATCTTCCTCCAGAAGAGACAGTGTTAGCTAAGGTGAGGGAAAAGATGATACAGATGAACACAGTGGGCTTCCCCCAGCTCCTGCTTTCTTATTTATCTCAGAACTGCATTTATTTGTTTCCATTTTGAATCTGTGGTGCAGCAGTGATTCTGAGCCCATCTTTCGGAGTGGGCCACTCTCACATCTAACATGAAAAGTCAAGCAGTTCTGCTCGCCAGCATGTGATGAGAAGCTTTGAATATGTTGCCATTTACAAGGTAGAGAGAAAGCGTTGGAAGATTTTAAGGAAGGGGAATTAATCATGGGATTCAGCTGTCTGAAAGCTGCTGATGTCTCTGACAAGTGTAATTTTATGAATGAAATGAGGGGAAGAGGGCCTGATGGAAGTTTTGAGACAGAATGTTGACTTCCACAGAACGGTCTGATCTGGCAAATTTCCTGAAAGAGCCCTTCACCAAATAGCAGATCAGGAGTAAGGCACTGGTTTAAAGAGCCTGGGGTTTGTAAGAGCTGAGTAGGATCTCCAGTGCAGCTTGCAAAGAATGAGAAGGGGATGCTGTAGAGTGTGGATGGAAGGGAGTGGGCCATGCTTAAGCAAACAGATTGTGCTGTCTCCAGCTAGTCATAAGGATGAGAGATACAGATTATGATGTCCTCACAGCTAAGACTAAGCTCCAGCTACTCATAAGGATGGAGGCGGAGCTCAAGACCATTATATTGATCCAAATAAGCCACAGAGTGATTGATAGAATCCCAGGCTATCAGAACAGAAGGTAAACACTAATTCATTATGACGAAATGCACCCCTAATATAGGCCCACAGCAACCCCCACAGATTAATACAAGATACATATGACCCTACATTTAAATAAAGAAAAAAGTAACCCTAAGCTTATCATAGATAAGAACCAAACAACAAACTGCAGACTTAAAGCTGTTCTAAGAGTTCGTGTATCGAAGTTAACAGCTAAAATTAAAGCAAGAGCCTAACTGTAAGAAAAAGAAAGCAAGCACTCTCTAACACATAAAGCAGTGTGCTGTGGTTTGAATGTGCTTCCCAGTATATAAGCTGGAGCCCTGACCTGGGCCACACAGCCGTGTTGAGGGTGGAACCTCAGGGGAGGGTCTGGGACATGGTCAGATGGCTGTGTGCTGCTATGGTGGGAAGGGGTTGGCTATTCTGAGAAGAGGGCCCTAATAAAGACACAAGTTCAGCTCCCTCTTCCTCTCTAAACTCTCTGATATATTGCTCTAGGATAACACAAGAAGGCCATTACACTAATCCATCTTCGCGGATGGCTTAATAATGTGTTGGTGAACCTGAAGATGGACTCCATGATTGAAAGATGAACTGTCCAGATGCAGAGCAGAAAGACAAAATTTGAACGTTTAAAGGGACACACAGGAATAAAGCTAAGGTCCACCGGTGTCCCCAGTCAATGTCCCAGCAGGAAGGGAGGGCAGGAAAACTGAAGCAGTGTTGTTAGGCAGGTAGTCGGGTATTTAAAGGCTTAGAGGACTTTGAGGCTGAACCCCTTCCTCATGATCACAGAGAACTGGAACCACAGACTCTAATTACAGATAGAAAGGGTGGGATCTGAGTCACATTTCTAGGTTTAGAAGAACCCATGACATCCTGATTATCTACAAGACCATGAGTCCATACCTATCTGGGTATGTGCTATATAGAGTTCGTATGGACTATAGAGGGTTCCTATGCACTCTATGGGGTTCCTATGTGTTATATAGAGTTCTTATTACTATACAGGTTCCTATGTGCCATATAGGGTTTCTATGGATTACATAGAGTTCCTGTATAGGAACCAGAAATTCTAAACCTCATGAAATCGCAGCACAGCAGAAGGTTTCTGGAAGGAAACAGGGATAGACCATTCCAGGGTATGCACCACTGAGCCCTTCCTAGAAGTAAATGTAAATTTATCACCAAGTTAGGTGACATTGTAATCTATTGGAAAATACCATGAGTGAGGGAACTGTATCTGATGACCATTAGTTTCAGGCTCCCTGTATCCAAATTGGTCAGTGCTATCTTAAAGACCGGATGTAGACAGCCTGGACATGACAGAGACCTGGGAGGGAATTCCTCATTCTGGAGGTTTCAGAGTGTAATCGCCGGGTGCTGTCCAATCTCCCACCTCCACGTTGCTTTGTGATAGCCATGTATCTTCTACTCCACATTCCGGGAGTATCACCTGAAGTCTTTCACGGAGGTGACAAGACCCCAGGGAAGGAAGAGTAGAGTTGATGATCTGGGCTACAGTAATGGCAGAAAATATCCTAAAATTAAAAACCAAAGCCATTCCAGTGCACCAAGCGGCTAGGTGAGTGTGAAGGACGGTACAGTCAAGTGAGCCAGCGAGAAAACCGTGGCATGTAACATGTAACATGTGCTGCAAGGGGCTGGAGAGATGGCTCAGTGGTTAAGAGCACTGATTGCTCTTCCAGAGGTCCTGAGTTCAAATCCCAGCAACCACATGGTGGCACAACCATCTGTAATGAGATCTGATGCCCTCTTCTGGTGTGTCTGACGACAGCTACAGTATGCTTATATATAATAAATAATTAAATCTTTTTTTTTAAGTGTGCGAGCTTGTGATCGGAGCGTGTGAGCAAGAAGGGAGAAGAGCCCCTCTGAGCCAGCATGACTGTGAATGCTTTCATTCATTTGTATCTATCTAGAGGCTACTGTGTGTCGGAAACAACACCAAAAAGGCATCGCAGTGATAGAACCTTCCTCACAGTGATGGGGAAAAGTAAGCTGGATAGGTATGTTACAGACAAGGGCGAAGGATAAAACAGAGCAGACGGCGGAACCAACAGAGGGAAAGTGAAATGTGGAACATCGTGGTGGGTCTGAGGAGGTCAGATGATGTCTGCACCAAAGCCTGGAGGCATTAGAAAGGATGCTAAGTGGTAGCTGGGAACAGAAACCAGGCAAGCGGGAGGCCAGGACAGTACAAGACCATGCTCAGGATCAGTAAGGACGCTAGAGGGGGAGGATGGGAGAGGAGGGGAAAACAAGGCTAGAGGGAGGGAAGAGCTGCACCACACGGTCCCTCCGGGTGACCAGCAGGATGTGAGCTGTCACTCTGGGGGGACATGAAAAGCTCTGCCCAGTTCACAACCTGATCTACACGTCGGAAGGATGACTTGCATACAAACAGTCATAAGAAAGAAAGGAGAGGAGCAAGTTAGGGCAGAATCTAGACCTTGGCGAGCCAGAGCTCGGGACATGTCATACTGAAGACAACCGTCAGAAGCGGTCCAGTCTGTAGTAGACAAAGGAGCTGGTGAGGCTTTGACATAGCGTATGAAAGAGCTTTCAGACCGCTGGCGAGGAAGGATGCAACAGACTCTTCCCCTCAGAGGCAAACTAGAAAAGAGCAGCGTAGGTTGCTGTCATTACGCAGGGGAAGGCAGGTACAGGATAGAACGAGGCCTGCCATTGGACGAGAAGGAATGGACAGGAGAAAGTTTTAGAGAGGCGGAGAAGGCCAGAACAAAGAGAGGGGGTGGAGAGAACATGGCGGCGAATGTTAAGATTCCTCTCTATGCTTATTACAGATTGTGGCAACTTAATTAGTTCAAGAGGGTGTGTGGTGGCCGGATGCACCGGGCCTCGACATGGAATTGGGATATGTATGCCTGGCGCGGTGAAGGGCGGGGCGGCCTGACTGGGTGCCATGTTGGAATGGCTCACAGGCAGTGGGTCAGAAAGTAGATGGGGGCAGCGTGGAGCCACTAAGATAAACTACCGCTAGTTCCAAGGGTCTGCCAGAGCCAGAACTAATGCAACCGATAGGGTACGTGCGGGAACCGGTTCCAAACGATTTTTACTTTTACCGAAACAGAGCAGGCTCAACGGGGAGCTCCAGAGTTTGGTTGGAATTCTCGTGGAAATGTCAGAATGGACCCGGGAGGTTGGATAACTCACGGAAGGTTTCTGTGGGAAGCTGTTTCTATCAGGAGATGAGGCGGCGGAATTGAGTTTATATTCTAATCAAAGACTGAGTAGAGCATTTAGTGGTCAGTTCAGGGCACTTCCCAGAGGCCTTGAACTGTTCTTACCGGTAAGTGCAAGTTCATTATCAAATTAGGAAGTACTGTCGTCTATTGGAAAAGATTCTGGCGAATGACATAATTGCGTCTAAATGTTTGTTACTGTAGACTCGCTGTTTCCAAATCCTTCTGTGTTGCTTTAAACACTGGGAAATCAATTTAAGAAGTGATTCGATTATGGCTGACTGCAGTGGGTCATATCCACAACCTCAGTACTTGGAAGATGGAGGCGGTGTGATCACGAGTTCAAGGAGGGCCTGTGTATGCGGTGAGACCTTGGAGAAGAGAGAGGCAGCAGGAAGGGAAGTGTGTGCCTCTTAGTACCCGGGAAACTATTACTGTCGACGTAATGAGTTGCTGTGCTGTCTACTTAACGCCCACTTCGTAATTCAGAATAGAAGCCACACTCGATATTCAGAATCCATACTCTTTCTCTCTGGAAAATCAGAACGGACAGACGCCTGCATGTTCCAAAGCCTCTGGTTTATGTTGGTACCTGGAAGACTAACTTAAACTATTTCTTGTTGTTATTTACTCATTGGGAAATTGTTTCCAAAATGTTAGAAGCGAGAACTTAGGTAGCACAGTAGTCATGGTTATAAAAATTAACCCTGTATTACATCCTGGGTGTTAAACTCACTTGGAATCTTATGAAAATCTCCTATCAAGTTTAGAAAAAAAATCAACGAAGTGTTCCAGGGCTTCGAATCTCTTGTTTCAAAAATATTATGTTGTCCCTATTTTGAAAATCCGGCTCCTGTTTAAATGCCTTGCTATCGAGTGTCAGTTTGTGGGTGTTTATAGGAAAGTCTTGCACAGTCATTTCTCTCCTTCCACCTTTTTGTGGGTTCTGGGGACCAGTCGAATGCCCTGCCCTACACTGTCCCAGCAACCATTGCTTTGTCACTGTTAGTAACTGTGTTTGCTCTTGTGGTTCTGTTAGTCAGGGCCATGAGTACTTCATCGCTGGTCTCTTGCCTCACTAACACCTTCACGTGCCTGTCACATCCACTTCCCCAGAGTCTCATCTTGTCCTGGCTTTAGGCATGAGGCTGAATTAGCTTCTAGCAAAAAGACCTTAACTGCAGGTTTGGTTACCTTTAGTTCCTTCTGTAGCTCTCCCGGCAACCGTCCTCGTCAATAATCTACGTCACAGATAAGCAGACATAGCTCCCTCTTTGATGCCGCCTCACTGGAATCTTGGGCATGGAATTTGACTCTGTTAAGAATATCCCCTGCCTCTGTGTCTTTTCAGACCTACAGCGTTCAGGGTAGAAAGCCCAAAGATTTACCTGAGTCTGGGCATTCTCTCGAATATAAATTTCACTATAGTTAGCTGATATTTCTCCCTTTTATTTCCTCTCATTCCTATTCTCACATGAATATAAAAGGCTCTTGCACTTTTGTTCACCTGGGAGATGTTTCTCTGTTTTATTATTTTTACGAATTTGTAGAAGAGGTGGTATTTGCATGGCGTTATTGTGTCGTGTTTAAACAGAAGCTCTGCAGCTCTACTGAATTCTCAGGTACAGGAGGACGCTTCTGCTTATTCGTTGGCATCACAGCCCCGAGGGAATATGGGCCCCAGCTTACGAGGCAACGTACAGTCCCTTTAAGTAGAATACCCTCCTCAATAAAGGAAAGGATATTACCAAATAAATTGTCTGTGGGCTACTCCAACAGGTCAACACACCTCCTAATGAGAGGAACAAGCTTTTATAGAACACTTGGGGAAATAGCAGGTCCTCTAAGCCTGAGTAAGCACAGCTCGACATGCGAAACTTTGAGTGCTTCCTGTTTCCGAAGCCTCTTGTGCCTGACTGCTTTTTTTTTTTTTTTTTTTTTGCCTCAGATTAACACCTAGCACTCAGTGGCAGCCTCCTACTGGGTTCTCAAAAGTTTAATTCTTGGGGGATGGGGGTGGGGAGACAGCTCAGTTGATAAAGTGCCTGCCACACAATCATGAGACATGAGTTCAATTCCCAGCACCCAGGCCAAATGCTGGGCCCGGGGGCAACCACTTACAATCCCAGCACTGGGCAGGCAGAGGCAAACATAACCCTGGGGCTCACTGGCCTAACTACCAGGCCTCTTGTCCCAGTGGGAGAGCCTACTGAGGAAGACCCAAGATTCATACCCCCCCACGCATACTTATACATGTGCACATGTATACACACATGCACTTCCACACACATGTGTACACACACAGAGGTGGGAAGATTTTAATTCTTTCTTCCTCTTCTCGAAGTAAGAAGAAAAACTATGTCCTCCTTCCTCTTTCCCTTCCTTCCTTCCTCCCTCCTCCCACCCCTCCCTCCCTCCCTCTCAGCTTAAATTTCTACCCTATTATGGACACAGTAACAGACAGTGGCAGTCCCAGTCTGGGACTGAAGATAAGTCGTCCCCCATGTGACCACCAGTTTAACCTGGGCTGGGGTCACAGGAGATGCCTGAAGAATATAAAGTGTACCCCCTGGTGTGACCTGTCAAGGCAGAAGACCTGAGAGTTTCTGGAGGAAGATGTGTCTGCCCCAGACAAGCCACCATTTTAAAGAGCAGTTAGAAACTGACTGCACAGGAAGGAAGGAGGAAAGGACTCCTCGGCTCTTGGAAGAGCTTCCTCCTGCAAACCCTTGGCGGTCAGAGGGGAATACTGAAGAAACTGCAGGTGTTCTGAGTTGCCTGATGGGGTGAGCATGTGGTGCTAGATGAGGCTGGTTATAAGGAAGTTGGGGGCGGGCATATCCTTGAGGTCAGTTCAAGAAGCATTAGCCCCTGCACCCAATGCCAAGCACACAGGGACTCAGACCTGGTCCTTAACCTCTGTAAGCTTATCACCTGGTAAGAGAGCCCCAAATACAAACAGAACTTCAATAGCGCGTGCCAGGTGCAATCCCAGAGGACTCTAGCTCACCCTTGGGAGCTGGGGAGGACTCACTGGAGCCCCAAGAAGTAAGGAAGAAATAAACAGAGGGTGGTGTAAACAGTAAACTGTTTCTGGCCAAAGAAGGAAGCTAGAAGTGCAAGCTCACAGGTGATGAGGTGTGTTGTGTGCAATCCGCCCAAGAACAAGTACCTTCCGCTTGCTGGGCACACAGCATGGAGCACACGTCTTGTTCACAAGAGCAAAGTGAAAGGAAGAAACAGATATTGGAGGGCACTGGTGTCCTAAGAGCTCCTACAGGTTCCGAAGGGCTGCAGAGTTTCAGTCAGAAGAGCATACACTTAACACTGCTCACTGATAACAGCGCCATCCGTGGTAGATTTGAGGGAGACGGGCCTGATGGGAAGGGCAGTCAGCCGACTCAGGTGGCTTAAAGGAAGATACACTAGAGTGGATGGAGAGTTGGAAGCTAACCTGAGAGAGTTTAGGAGGCAAGATGGATTCCCAGCACTCACGCAGGGGTTTGTAACTGCCTGTAACTCCAGTCCCAAGAAACCTAACCCCTCTTCTTACCTTTTCAGGCACATATGTACATGCAAGCAAAACACTTATAGGCTTAAAATAAACCTAAAATTTAAATGTTTTAACCTTAGGATACAAGAGGAGGAGGGCCCTCCAATGACCTACTTCCTCCAGTTAGGCTGCACCCACCTTCCATCACCTCTCAAGAAGGCCATTGGTTTATGACTCCTAGAGGAATTAAACCTATTCATTAGGTCAGAGTTGGTCTCGGGCTTTTGTTGGTCCATTAAGCCGATAATGAAGATCGACTAACACACTAGCAGTGGTAAGCTAGAAGCATCCCTGTGTGCAAACGGCCCTCTCAAAACCAACACGCAAAAGCGGGGAATGGCTCTTCTACGAGCTGCTTTCATAAGCAAGTTCCTGGGGTAGCGGTACTACGGATAAGGGTACAGAACATTAAGTACACAAGTCAGCCGTGCTCAATATACGTTCCCCGTGCTGCCCATGTGACTGAGCATTGCTGTGCAAGCTCCGAACATTTTGTTCTTGAACTCTGGTGCTCTGGCTACAAATGGGATCTGTAATGTTATGCTAATAAGAAGCGGTATTGTCAGAGAAGTCATCATTAAAGTAGCTGTCGGGTGGCCTGCCTATTTCCAACTTTATGTAGAGTGAGTGGCAATTTGTAGCCTAGTGCCAGCAGCAGAAGTGTGATTAGGACAATAAAGATATTCACGAAATATGTAAACTCAGCTTTTCAGGGCTTTCAATATCTTTAAAAGAAAAAAGAAAAAGAAACCCTGCTAGTACAGTCCAAAATGAAACCTTTCTTTCAAGATTTTTTTTAATGGAACTGGAACATCTGAACTGATTTATAAATGCACAATTCCCTGCATATTTATTTAATCAATTCGCCTATAATGCTGGCCATTTGTATGAGGCTGTATAGCTCTAGACACTCTTAGAGTCCATTCGACTGATTCAGGTAAATTTTTCATGCGGTAGGGGTTGCTGGGGAGAGAGATGTTGCAGGATATTTGATCACACTGCAAATCTTGAGATTGTGTTCTTTACTGGGGGGAAAAAAACCCTGTTTTTAGTTGTGGTGTGGCTCAGCCGTAGCATACACCTTTAATTCAAGAGCTTTCTGCTTGACTATTGTAAGCAGGGTTAAATAAAGTCAACCATTAGGTCAAGAGGCAGAGCAAGCAACCAAATGACGGGAGGTGAACAAAAGATTATTAAAAACCATCGAGAGTAAGCAGGAGTCAGGAAGGCGGATAGAACAGGAAGTAGAAGGCAGAGACACTCAGTTTGAAAGAGGTTCTTTTGAGATAGTGTGAGAGAGGGACCTTCAGGGCTGTCAGCTGAGGAGAAAGGTGAGCTGGTGGCTTTCTCTGCCTCTCACCCCAGCAGCTGGCTTCTGAGTCTTCACTGTTAAAACTGAACAACCGAGATTTTGTTTAAAAACAAATAAACAAAACAGAAACCAGATGGCTCAGCTATTAAGAGCTCTTCTGCCCTTCCTAAGAATTCAAGTAGGTTCCATTTCCGGCACCCAAGCTGGGCAGCTCACAACCATCTATCTATACCTAAAACTGAAGCTCGTAAGGGACATGTACAACGCCTTCTTCTAGCCTCTGCAGCCGTAAACACATGCGGCACACACACAAACAAGCACACACAAAACTAAAAATTTTAAATTTTAAATTTTATCCAGTGGGATAAAAGTTTGCACTCAAGATCCCAGTAATAAGAGGATCTGGATATTGAAACTGAAATGGTCCGCAAATCCCTATTGGTTTTATGGTGGTTCCAATGAGTAGTGCCCCCACAGAGACTCACGTATTTAAACACTTGGCTCTCAGTTGGTGCCACTGTTTGGAGGATCAGGAGTTGCAGCCCTGCTGAAGGGAGTCTATCACTAGGACAAGGGTGGACGTAAATAGCCTCTCCCTACTCCTCGTTCTCCTTCTCTTGTCTTGATGTGTTGGGAGCGACGCCCTTGAAGCCCTCCATTGTTGATGTTATTAATATGGTTAGCGTTAAGTATGACTGGGTTCATGGAAAACCCCCAGCCAGCTGCAGTAGACTAATATAAATCTGGTGGTCAAAATGAATAATAATATGATAGGTCAAGACGCCCAATGTGGTGACCTGTAACCTTTCCGAAAAACCAACATCCTGCTGACTAATAGATGTGACAAACCTGTGACCTTTCTGACAACCTGTCAACATCAGCTGATTCCCTGACCACAGGAATACTGTGTCTTTGGCTTGTGTAAATGTTTCTTACTTCCCCCCTCTCTCTGTTACCCCTGTTATGGTATAAATTCAGCCTTGGAGAAAAATAAAGTTGTCGCCTTGATCTTGTCTTGGCGTCCTTCTTCGTGTCTCTTGTCCCCCATTCTCTCCCAGGTACTCAACACCCGTTGTTGACATTGATGTTTCCAGTTCAGACTCTCTCTCTCTCTCTCTCTCTCTCTCTCTCTCTCTCTCTCTCTCTCTCTCTCTCTGCTTCCTGATCCTATTAATATCTTCTCACCATGACCAAGACAACCTGTACAAGAAAGCACGTAAGTGGGCTTACAGTTCCAGAGGGTTTACAATCCATGATGGCGGAGCAAAGGCATAGTGGGAGGAAAGGTCAAATGCTCAGCTCCTGGTCTACCAGTAGGAGACAGAGAGCACATGTGGCTGCTAGGAGACTTGAAGTCTCAAGTCACCCTAGTGACACTCTCCTCCAACAAGATCACACCTCCCAATCTTTCCAAAATAGTTCCCCCAACTGAGGATCAAGTAATCAAATCCATGAGCCTATGGGGGGGACATTCTCATTCAAACCACCACAGTCTTATTATTATTTTATATTGCCAATATTTTCGCAATGGGGAACAAAACTCATGTCAACCTGGAGTAAATCTTTTTCCTGTTTACCTTTACCACCCTGAGGAAATAAAAACGGGTAAAGTGGCAGCTTATAGCCAACTCCCTTGTCCTTGGATATTTGTTCAATGTTGGGCAGAAAGCTGAATTAGTTTTCCACACTCACGTGACTCATCATCCCTAAAAGTTGATATCCTTGGAAAGTCAAAATACGGGGACAGCTTTCCAGTTGTCCATCATAACAGCATTAAGCATTGGAGGCAAAATGGAAGTGCTCCACTATCCCAAAGTGATAGAAAGATTGGACAGTCTAGAAGGCTAGTTAGACAGAAGAGTGTCTTCACTCTTACAACTGCTCCCTGGTTCTGCTCATTCCCATCTCATTACATCCATTACTGCATCCTCATAACGGCCACACCTACACCCTCAATCCACTATGTCTGCTACTCTTTAAGGAGCAGTAACCCATGAGTAGTCGCTATAGTTAGTAAAGCTTGGTGACAGTTCATGGATGAGATTCCCAGATTCACATGCTAAGAAGTCAACCACGCAATGCCAACTACTTGAATGCAGATTGGCGTCCACTCCCAGCCAAAGCACGGCGAATTGATTTATTTTTTTCCCTCCCTTGTCCTATGTTTATGTCATCCTGAAACCAAAATGCACATGATATAGCAAAATACTATAGTGTAAAATGAAAAATATATTATACCTTTGAGCTAAAAAAGTGTTCTGCTTATGAGACAAATGAAAAGCAGAATCGTTATGTCCCGCCTCTTGCCGCGAAGAATTGCCCTTCCAAGGAGAAGGGGGCCAGCAAGGATGTCTTAGGGATTTCCGAAGCACCAAGAAATTCCTTTAGAGGCAACTGTTTAGGAGCGACCGTTCCCTGAGACATCGCATTAAATGTCTCCTACGCATAGATGTTTCTGTAAAAACACTGAGGAATGACCAGAAGGGATCGGAGATTTTGAGATCAACAAACCTCTCAAAGCAATCCTCAGAACTGTATTTTAAAGGCTTGGATGAGACACACCAGGGCAGTTAAAGCTTTGGTTGTTAAAAACCCTAGTGCTCTGGCTTAAAACCACAGTGAAAAACCATGCTTGAGATGGAAGAGAATGGGTGCTTCAGAGAAGGCCATGGGAGGCCTACGGTTCTGCTCATCGCCCACCATCACAGTTAAAATGAGACCCTGCGAAACAGGTCTTCCATAAACGCTATAGGATACACAGTCCTGTGGAAAAGAGAGATGGAGCTCGCGGTCCGGCGAGGACTGTTATGACCTGGTAAATAGGCATCTAAATCATTACCCAGTGTGATGGCTGCGAAGACAGGGCTCTGCAGGAGAAGCGCGTACTTAGACGAGGCAGGAGGGGAGGTTTTACTTCCAGAAGATAGTAATCTCTGAGTCAAAGCTGCATCAATCAGGAGGCGGTGTCAGGGTAGCGGGAGTAATTGGAAGCAGCTATCCTCCCAGGCCAGAGAGAAGTGTGGCCTGAGAGCAACGAGGAACAAGAGTGGCCAGGTATAAAGAGACAGCAGAGGGACAAGGTTTCCATCCTGTGGTTCCCGTGTAAGCAACGTTCAGCCCAGTCCTCGGAGTGGCAGGAAACGAGCGCCCGCGGCTGCTTCTGCTTTGACTTCCCACTTCTAATTCCCCAATTAATTGAAAATTCTGAGGCCACATTCCCAGGGCTCCGAGAGAAAATGCAAGGACTAATTAAGCACAACCAAGCTTCAAATACAACACAGAGTGTTTTTCAGGAGAACTGAGTCAAATTCATTAATTACACGTTCGTTCGGAGAGTTAGTGTTGTCTCAATGATTCCTGGGCCTTTCTTCTCATCTTTCGGTGGCTTGACTGTAATTTGTTTGGAGTTTCATAAAATTAGTGGTTTACGACACTTTACTCCACGATGAGCCTAAGAACACCTTTCTCATTGCTGCTTGCGTCGTGGCCTGAAATTGTGTCACCGGGATGGAAGTCTATCTGAGGTAGAGCGCTGGTCATTTGAGGCTTTCATTTTTAACATCTCCCTCCATCAAATCCATGCGCCTCTGAGTGTGCATGGCCAAGGGCGAAGAGAAGAGAGGGGGGACAGCACAGCCTGAGCACCATCTCCTCTGCTAACCGGAGCCCCTGCATAGCCACTGCAGGGGAAACCCGTCTCTCCAGCTAACCGCAGCTCCTGCCCAGTCACCGCAGGGGAAACCCTGTCTCTCGGCTAAGGCCCTAAGGGCTGCAGAGGAAACTGATACCTCTTTTTAAAATTTAAAAAAAAAATCCCCTTTCTAACTGATTCCAGGTAGATCCCTCCCTGGCTCTCTGCTCCTTGTACTGCTAAGTCCTCCCTGCCGTTAGTCCAACAGCTGTTTCTGTTTTCTGCGCAGTTGCTAAAGCTCTGTGCTGCTACTTAAGGCCTTTCGCTTTCCCTCTGTGTACAGGGAAATCAAATAGTCAGGCTAGCTCCATCCAAACGTCCCGCCCATTCTCGAGAGCCATCATGGGAAGCTCTCCAGCCTCTTCTCCCCAGCTGTGTGTTCCTTCCGCCTCCCAGCCATTCCTCAAGACCCAGCGGCTTCTTCTAGCGGGCTGTGTTCCACGTCCCAACCATTCATGGAGAACCCACTGGCTTCTCCACTGCTCTGCTATTCTTCCTGGTCAGCCTTACTTTCCAGCGTCTAATCTGTTTTGTGCCAAGTGTTGTATCTGTGTTTACATGATCACTGGCCAGGCTAAATCACACTGCACATGTGTGAGCGCACCCAGTTCTCCGGCTAGCAACCAAGAAGACAATCCATCTCCAATGTTTAAAGAAAATAATGATTAAACCTGAACGGTTTCTTCCTCCTCTTGTGCCACTAGCAATAGAGCTCCCCTACAATGCCGAGCTAATAGGAAGAGGAAACTAGGATTAGGAGAGGAGCACAGGCGCGATGCGCCCCACATCTGCAGTGGTACATTCCTGACCCAGTCAGAGTATCCACTGGGTTCGTTGTCTTGAAATGAAAGTGGAACCATTTTGAGACGTGGATGTTTAGGCTTGGTACCCATTCTGCAAAGTTAATAACGTTATTGAGGGCTCATTAATCTCAAGCCTGAAAAAAATAAGTTTTTGTGTTCTTCCTCTCCGACGATCATTCTGACAGCAGTTTTTTTTTTTTGCATACATAATTGGTGATGGCTCAAATTATAATAACTCTGGCAATTATCAAGCCGGCTGGAGTTTTGAAGCTTGCGCTGGGCTGGGAGGTAGCAGTGGGGCACCTCAAGACCGCATGTTCGCTTGTGATAACATTCAAGGCGCCCTCCTTCTCGGGCTTTTAAAAACACAAGTTTTTCATACAGCAGTTTAAATGACTGTGTCCTGTTTAGATAATGGAGCCTCACTGAAAGATCGGTCTTAATGGAAGCTTTATGATTAAAGTATAAATGCAGAACTTAGATGGATTAGGTTTGTGTCTCCATCAGCAGCTGCAGTGTTCTCGGAAGCCTCATACACCCCGCCCCCACGGCACAAATCCCATGATGCTCCCTCTCAGCCTGCTATGACCTCTATTCTCCGGTCCTTCTTCCAGCACACTAAAAGGGGGCAAGCCATCACGCCTGAACACAGCACGGTCTGGCTCTGTGGCACGCATTAAAGACCTTGACGTGACGAATCGTCATCTCCCTCAACCTCTAAGGTAACTTGGCTGTAAAATTGTTTTATGCCCCTAGTATTCCTAGCCCTCCTGTAAAAACACTAGCTGTAATTCAGTGTTGGCAATATGGTGCTATTCATAAAGCATTCAAAATGCACCCTCCAGCTTTCAGTGCCATCTGAACTTGCTGGTGGAGTTACAGTCTGGCATTCGGCCGTGTGTCCTACCTGCATGAAAATTACAAACAGTTCCCAACACCTCCTGGGTCCATATCAAACCTCTGAAGGGAGCAGTGCTTCATATAACCCCACAAAACCTCCTCAAGGACATGCAAAAGCAAGGGTCAGATAAAGCGTTTAAAAACAATTCTGGTTTGTGGGGGACAAAATGAGAGGTGGCTCTGAAAATGAAACTGTGTTGGGATTTTTCCAGAAGAAAGCATCTGAGAATTTGACTGAACTGTGGCTGGTCCCAAAGCCCACAGCACCATCAAGGACATGGCTTCAGCCTGGGCCTGACAGTTTTGTAAGGAAGGGGGGAAAATGACCTTTGGGTCTTTGCCTTTTACAGAGTTTAAGATGGCTCATTTTCTAATGCTCTTAGCTGAAAGCAACTTTATGTCCCAGTCCAAATCCGATTTCAGAGAGATGCCTCATTATCCCTTTCTTGCTAGGGTTTGGAACAACCCTATGTTTATTTTATTCAGCTATTAAATGTATTCACTTTGTGGGTGCCCATTTCCCACGAGTGCACATGTGTGTGCACAGGTGTGGAGGTGCCAGGCCAACGTTGGGTGCCATTTCTCAAGAGCTATCTACCTTGTTCTGCAATGATCTCAAAGTAGCACCCAGGCCCATCAGGCTGAGCTGGTTGGTCAGAGAGTCTCTGGGGCCCCTGTTGTGTCTGCCCATCTGGAATTACAGAGGGGGCTACACAGCCAGCTCTCTCACGTGGCTTTTGAAGATGAGATCTTCTTGGCTGGGCCGGCTCCCCAGCCTTCTCTCCTCGAGGATGATTCCCAGATTAAACGTCCCCTTCAGCCTCTCACACTGCAGCACAACAGCCAGAGTTGGAGTTCATAGCCTCTTTCTCTTGGTCCCACTCTCAGTTTCTAATTTTACCTGTTTATTTTTAGTCTCGTGTGATCCCTATGTTTTTTTTACAATGTATCTTCCTTTCCTAACTTTTCAAACAAGAGGATGGTCATTTTCCTCAGCGGTGGCCTCTTGAGACTGCCTAGTCTCTATCCTACATGATTGGAAATATGCAGCCATGAACAGCTCAGGCAGCTGACCCGAGGCCGTGGGGCTGTGTCCAGGGTCTCAGCAACCCGAACCTGAACCCAGGTATCCCGACCACAGGGAAACGCGATCTACGCTGTACCCGTGTCTCAGACTCTAGGTCTTTCTTTTACACTCTCTTCGTTTCTTCGAAGCCGTATGGCGATCAAAGCGTGAGAGGCTGAGCTCCCCCATTAACTCAGCCACGGACGGGCACAGAAGACCTCGGTCTAGGACGGTGGCAGGACGAGAGGGAGAGCAAAGAGCTGGCAGACGACTCAGCAGCTTCATTACCACACATTTTCCTCCTCCCACTGCTTTTTAGGCGCTTGCTGCGGATGACAGGTCTGACAAATCTACATTTAACAGATCCATTTTGTGCTGGTCATGAAGTCTTAGCCTAGATAATGACGTACACGTGGATCAGCCCAGAACACATGACATCCACGCTGACGGTTCCAACCCTTCCAAATGCATACCCTCAGGGCAAGATCCTCCTGGGTTTTACCATTTTGCAGTCAGGTCATCCAGGCACTAGAGTGAACGGCGCTCAGCTGACCACTATAAAAGGACGACGTGTGTACAACATTTCACAGTACGGTGCCTTGACGTGTTCTGGAGGGGGAGCAGCAAGTCAATACCAGTTTGCTTTACAGAGCACAGTTCCGTTTCCAAAACTGCAACCAAGAATGAGAGTCACAATCCAGGATGCTCTGTGCCCAGGATGCCTCTTACTTAAATACACATTTAACCAGTATCCTTAGTGTGCTTTCCTTTGGAAAACTTAGAAATGTTTGCTTGCCCTAAGTTTGCTGGTAACAGCGTTGCTTCGACACCGCAACTGCAGTTTCACAGATTTTTAACTGTTTTAGAGTTTCACACTGCTACAGAGAGTCCCGGAAGGGGCTGAGATGAAGGAGGGAAACACTAGGCAGAGTCCTTTCGGTGGAATTTTGTGCCTTCGCTCTCTCTACTTAGCACACACACGCTTCCTTTATGCTCTTCTCTGGATAAGAGGTGACGAGTCAAATGCTCGATGAATGTTGGGCACAGAGGAGACACTGCCTGGGAGAAACTTCACCTGGAGATGCTCACAGGGTAGCAAGAACACACCCTGGAGCCTGAACTCCATGCCTTCCCTGCTCAACCTCTGCATCTTTCCAGAGAGAGCCACTCATCAGGGGAGCAGCGTCAGTAATGACCGTACATCATGTCTCTCAAATTTTCCCAGCTCAGTAGACACCAACGGAAGTGTGGTTCTACCACACTGTTCCCTCCAGCTGGGTGGCCACTGAGAGTTACTGAGGAGACCAGTCAGAAAACACAGAGAAGTCGAGAAGGAGCTTTGTCGTAAGTGAGGGGCATGAAGAGGAAGGTGGGGTTTAGCAGAAATGGGGTGGGTTTTGCTCTGGTCCATTTAGAGAAGGTTCATTCGATAGCAAGATGGACGCCTCTGAACCACTCCTTCTCTGGATGCACAGAGAAGTCTCCCAGTGTCTGAACACTCGGTATCCATACAGACTCTCACACACCCACCCTTCCGGGACATCCCCGTATGCTGTTGTCATACTATGGCCTCACCAGCTGCCTTTCTTATCTGTCCCTGCTTCTCCAGCTGTCTTCTGAGTTTCTATTGTCACAGTTTAAACACTAAACATCTCTGAACATCTCCAAGAACATCCACAATGAATTAATGCACAGGACTTGGCTCTAATCCAAAGCTAATTAGATCTTCACCCTATCAATCGGGTAGTACATGATTCTGTATCAGAGAGGCCAATACATACATCCGGTTACCAATTGTACCATTTCTAAGCTATATGCTGTGGGAGCCACTTTACCTCCATGGCGTATTTTATTTAAAGCTGTATAATGAAGGCAAAAGAAACAATACATCTCGAGGAGACCAAAATTAGCAAGTCAATACAAAAATGGTTAACGAGTAGGCTGAGGAAATGGCTCAGTGAGTAAAATCTAGATCTTCTGAAAACATGTAAAACAGTCCAGCATGGTGGAGTACTCCTGAAACAGGTGGATTCTGGGAGCTGACTTGTCAGCTCGTCTCGTTAGAATAGAAAACTCTAGATTCAGGGGGAGACCTTGTCTAATAAATAAGGTGAAAACTAATAAAGAAAGATACCAGAAACTGACCTCTGACATCTACGTGCATACACAAGTGAGCATAGCTGCACAGATATGTATAGTCACGCACAAATACAGCAGACAGAGAGAGAGAGAGAGAGAGAGAGAGAGAGAGAGAAGGAGAAGGAGGAGGAGGAAGAGAAGAAAGAGAAGGAAGAGGAGGAGGAAGAAGAAATCCATTCAGTATCTTATTGACCTACCTAAGTATTGAAAATATACTTCCTATTATTAGGTCTCTCGATACACACACACAGACACACACACACACACACACACATATGCACACACACACACATACACACACATATGCACATACACACATATGCACACACACATACACACACACATGCCTACACAATACTAACAGTAGTAGTCAATTGTGTTTCCATTTTCTTGTCTGAAAAAATGGTATTTTGATTAAATCACTTTAAAACCTCTTCTGGCCTTAAAATACCAGGAACGTGAGCCCAGTACAAATCCTCTGTTGGTTTTAGTTCAAGGACTGCGATATTCCTAGAGTTATTGTTCTTTACTGGCACAGAAGAAGAAATGGACTATCCAAACAGAAATAGATGTGCAGTGTGGCCCAAAGAGTCTTCGAATGCTTCCTTTTAAAGACCCAAGGGAGTGTCATTTCAGCCTCAGGTATGCCTTACTTCTATATCACTTGATTAGATGGGAAAATCTGGAATGGTGAAGAAACGCCTGTTTGTACAATAATGGACAGAATGAACAGAAATAAGGATGGTCACACCAATGTGTCTGCTAGGGAATCTCGAAAATCGGGTAAAAGCCCTTAAGCTAAAAATATTCCATTAATATTTTCTGAGAGTCTGATCTCTGCTGGCTATAGTAGACCATAACAGCAGTCTTTACACTTGTTAAGGAATGCCTTCAGAACAGCTTGCTACCTCAGGACCAAGGGAGAATGGCACTAACCAAGGCTGATTTGGGAGCAAACAAGAAGCTATCTGCAGGGAGATCAGCTTCTCTGACTTAAGCAGTGAGCTGTTGACAGCCAGGCCTGGTGGTAACCTGGGATCCCAGTACTTAGGCCTCTGCAGCAGAGAGAGAATGAGTTTGAGTCAGCCTGGGATACATAGAAGACCCTGTCACCAAACCAAGAGGACGAAGCAAGACCAAACAGTAGAGCTGAGGACCCTGTAGGTCCCAAAACAAATGTATCTTTTATTAAAACTATTCTTACTGATATCAGAGCTTTAAAACTCAAAACAAGTCTAAAGACAGCTTGTTCTATAAACCCACAAGCTACATCTGAGTACCCCAGGGTATGTTACTTATCAGCAGGACTTCACCCCTGAGCAGTAGACCCTGCTCTCATGTCAAAGCCCGGGTTTTAGCTCCACTTAAAAAGCTTAAAAAACAAAAGCCCTAAATTGAGACAAGATGAAATGTCAGGCTCTGGCCAAGGCCTTAAAAATCTACTGAGAATCATTGAAATGGGGAAGCCTTGGAATCAAAGAATCGCTAAAACATCTAGAGAATTAAGAGATGGGGGTGTGAAATACTATTCCGTGTTTGCAGATTTACTTATATTTTCTTATCTCGGGGAAATTGTAAAAATGTGTTATATAAATACAAGTTAATTGTGTCACTTTAAAAAATAAATAAAAATGAGTGTGTTGGAGTAAGTCGCCTCCAAGAAAACTTCTACTCCCAAAACCATACATACTTATCTATTTGCTAGTGAGATCAGACATATATATTTATGTAATTTCTAGGAAAGAGTGAAATCAGACATTTTCAACAACAGGAAAAGGTAAGTTTGAAAAACCCTGTTGGAGACGGCCCATCCAAGGCTGCCAAGACGGTCTGAGGTCTGGGACAGGTTTAACTGACCCACACTGAATACACCAGCAGCACCACCCCAAAGCCTGTGGGGGGAGTGTGGGTGTGGGCGCTCACACGTGCACACAAGTGCACACCCAATGGGCATTGAATTCAGGGCTATGTGCACAATATACATATTCTCAACCAGTGAACTGCCTTCAGTCCATTTCTATAGCTTTAACTTTTGAAATCGTCGTCCACAATAAATACCCAGGAGATTGAATCGTTCGTGTTTTATTGAATGGTGACTAAATGTTTGCTCTTCACAGGCCTGACAGGTTTGAAAGGCATTGGAAACACTTGTGATATGAACGAGCTCTGCAGGCTCTCTCTGACTGTAAGTAGTGAGACAATATAGGTTTTCTTCCTTCCTTTCTCTTCCTCCTATTCCTCCTCCTTCCCCCTCCTCCTCCTCTTCTTCTGTTTAAATAAAAGCAGGCTTTAAGTTTAATGCTAACATTTCCAACATAGCACCTTTTTTTTTTTTTTTTTTTAATTTATAATTATAGGTATTTTTTTTATTAACTTGAGTATTTCTTATGTACATTTGGCAAACATCCCTTCCCTCCCCCCTTCCTTATGGGTGTTCCCTCCCCACCCTCCCCCCCCATTGCCGCCCCTCCCCGACAGTCTAGTTCACTGGGGGGTCTTCAGTCTTAGCAGGACCCAGGGCTTCTTCCACTGGTGCTCTTACTAGGATATTCATTGCTACCTATGAGGTCAGAGTCCAGGGTCAGTCCATGTATAGTCTTTAGGTAGTGGCTTAGTCCCTGGAAGCTCTGGTTGCTTGGCATTGTTGTACATATGGAGTCTCAAGCCCCTTCAAGCTCTTCCAGTTCATTCTCTGATTCCTTCAACGGGGGTCCCGTTCTCAGTTCAGTGGTTTGCTGCTGGCATTCGCCTCTGTATTTGCTGTATTCTAGCTGTGTCTCTCAGGTTCGATCTACATCCGGCTCCTGTCGGTCTGCACTTCTTTGCTTCATCCATCTTGTCTAATTGGATGGCTCTATATGTATGGGCCACATGTGGGGCAGGCTCTGAATGGGTGTTCATTCAGTCTCTGTTTTAATCTTTGCTCTCTCTTCCCTGCCAAGGGTATTCTTGTTCCCCTTTTAAAGAAGGAGTGAAGCCTTCACATTTTGATCATCCGTCTTGAGTTTCATTTGTTCTAGGCCACTAGGGTAATTCAAGCATTTGGGCTAATAGCCACTTATCAGTGAGTGCATACCATGTATGTCTTTCTGTGATTGGGTTAGCTCACTCAGAATGATATTTTCCAGTTCCAACCATTTGCCTACGAATTTCATAAAGTCGTTGTTTTTGATAGCTGAGTAATATTCCATTGTGTAGATGTACCACATTTTCTGTATCCATTCCTCTGTTGAAGGGCATCTGTGTTCTTTCCAGCTTCTGGCTATTATAAATAAGGCTGCGATGAACATAGTGGAGCACGTGTCTTTTTTATATGTTGGGGCATCTTTTGGGTATATGCCCAAGAGAGGTATAGCTGGATCCTCAGGCAGTTCAATGTCCAATTTTCTGAGAAACCTCCAGACTGATTTCCAGAATGGTTGTACCAGTCTGCAACCCCACCAACAATGGAGGAGTGTTCCTCTTTCTCCACATCCTCGCCAGCATTTGCTGTCACCTGAGTTTTTGATCTTAGCCATTCTCACTGGTGTGAGGTGAAATCTCAGGGTTGTTTTGATTTGCATTTCCCTGATGACTAAAGATGTTGAACATTTCTTTAGGTGTTTCTCAGCCATTCGGCATTCCTCAGCTGTGAATTCTTTGTTTAGCTCTGAACCCCATTTTTTAATAGGGTTATTTGTCTCCCTGCGTTCTAACTTCTTGAGTTCTTTGTATATTTTGGATATAAGGCCTCTATCTGTTGTAGGATTGGTAAAGATCTTTTCCCAATCTGTTGGTTGCCGTTTTGTCCTGACCACAGTGTCCTTTGCCTTACAGAAGCTTTGTAGTTTTATGAGATCCCATTTGTCGATTCTTGATCTTAGAGCATAAGCCATTGGTGTTTTGTTCAGGAAATTTTTCCAGTGCCCATGTGTTCCAGATGCTTCCCTAGTTTTTCTTCTATTAGTTTGAGTGTGTCTGGTTTGATGTGGAGGTCCTTGATCCACTTGGACTTAAGCTTTGTACAGGGTGATAAGCATGGATCGATCTGCATTCTTCACATGTTGACCTCCAGTTGAACCAGCACCATTTGCTGAAAATGCTATCTTTTTCCATTGGATGGATTTGGCCCTTTGTCAAAAATCAAGTGACCATAGGTGTGTGGGTTCATTTCTGGGTCTTCAATTCTATTCCATTGGTCTATCTGTCTGTCTCTGTACCAATACCATGCAGTTTTTATCACAATTGCTCTGTAATACTGCTTGAGTTCAGGGATAGTGATTCCCCAGAAGTCCTTTTTATTGTTGAGCATAGTTTTAGCTATCCTGGGTTTTTTGTTATTCCAGATGAATTTGCAAATTGTTCTGTCTAACTCTTTGAAGAATTGGATTGGTATTTTGATGGGGATTGCATTGAATCTGTAGATCGCTTTTGGTAAAATGGCCATTTTTACTATATTAATCCTGCCAATCCATGAGCATGGGAGATCTTTCCACCTTCTGAGGTCTTCTTCAATTTCTTTCTTCAGTGTCTTGAAGTTCTTATTGTACAGATCTTTTACTTGCTTGGTTAAAGTCACACCGAGGTACTTTTATATTATTTGGGTCTATTATGAAGGGTGTCGCTTCCTAATTTCTTTCTCGGTTTGTTTCTTTGTGTAGAGGAAGGCTACTGATTTATTTGAGTTAATTTTATACCCAGCCACTTTGCTGAAGTTGTTTATCAGCTTTAGTAGTTCTCTGGTGGAACTTTTTGGGATCACTTAAATATACTATCATATCATCTGCAAATAGTGATATTTTGACTTCTTCTTTTCCGATCTGTATCCCCTTGACCTCCTTTTTTTGTTGTCTGATTGCTCTGGCTAGAACTTCAAGAACTATATTGAATAAGTAGGGAGAGAGGCAGCCTTGTCTAGTCCCTGATTTTAGTGGGATTGCTTCAAGTTTCTCTCCATTTAGTTTAATGTTAGCCACTGGTTTGCTGTATATGGCTTTTACTATGTTTAGGTATGGGCCTTGGATTCCTATTCTTCCAGGACTTTTATCATGAAGGGGTGTTGAATTTTGTCAAATGCTTTCAGCATCTAATGAAATGATCATGTGGTTTTGTTCTTTCAGTTTGTTTATATAATGGATCACGTTGATGGTTTTCCTCAGATATTAAACCATCCCTGCATGCCTGGGATGAAGCCTTCACTTGATCATGGTGGATGATTGTTTTGATGTGCTCTTGGATTCGGTTTGCCAGAATTTTGTTGAGTATTTTTAAGGCCGATGTTCATAAGGGAAATTGGTCTGAAGTTCTCTTTTTTTGTTGGGTCTTTGTGTGGTTTAGGTATAAGAGTAATTGTGGCTTCATAGAAGGAGTTCGTAGTGCTCCATCTGTTTCAATTTTGTGGAATAGTTTGATAATATTGGTATGAGGTCTTCTATGAAGGTCTGATAGAATTCTGCACTAAACCCGTCTGGACCTGGGCTCTTTTGGTTGGGGAGACCTTTAATGACTGCTTCTATTTCCTTAGGGAGTTATGGGGTTGTTTAACTGGTTTATCTGTTCCTGATTTAACTTCGGTACTGGTATCTGTCTAGAAATTGTCCATTTCCTGCAGATTTTCAAGTTTTGTTGAATATAGGCTTTTATAGTAAGATCTGATGATATTTTGAATTTCCTCTGAATCTGTAGTTATGTCTCCCTTTTCATTTCTGATTTTGTTAATTTGGACACACTCTCTGTGTCCTCTCGTTAGTCTGGCTAAGGGTTTATCTATCTTGTTGATTTTCTCAAAGAACCAACTTTTGGTTCTGTTGATTCTTTCTATGGTCCTTTTTGTTTCTACTTGGTTGATTTCGGCTCTGAGTTTGATTATTTCCTGCCTTCTACTCCTCCTGGGTGTATTTGCTTCTTTTTGTTCTAGATCTTTTAGGTGTGCTGTCAAGCTGCTGACATATGCTCTTTCCTGTTTCTTTCTGCAGGCACTCAGCGCTATGAGTTTTCCTCTTAGCACAGCTTTCATCGTGTCCCATAAGTTTGGGTATGTTGTACCTTCATTTTCATTAAATTCTAAGAAGTTTTTAATTTCTTTCTTTATTTCTTCCTTGACCAGGTTATCATTGAGTAGAGCATTGTTCAATTTCCACGTATATGTGGGCATTCTTCCCTTATTGTTATTGAAGACCAGCTTTAGGCCATGGTGGTCCGATAGCACGATGGGATTATTTCTATCTTTCTGTACCTGTTGAGGCCTGTTTTTGACCAATTATATGGTCAATTTTGGAGAAAGTACCATGAGGAGCTGAGAAGAAGGTATATCCTTTTGCTTTAGGGTAGAACGCTCTATAAATATCCGTTAAGTCCATTTGGCTCATGACTTCTCTTAGTCTGTCTACGCCTCTGTTTAATTTCTGTTTCCATGATCTGTCCATTGATGAGAGTGGGTGTTGAAGTCTCCTACTATTATTGTGTGAGGTGCAATGTGTGTTTTGAGCTTTAGTAAGGTTTCTTTTTATTTATGTAGGTGCCTTGTATTTGGGGGCATAGATATTTAGGATTGAGAGTTCATCTTGGTGGATTTTTCCTTTGATAAATATAAAGTGTCCTTCCTTATCTTTTTTGATGACTTTTAGTTGAAAATTGACTTTATTTGATATTAGAATGGCTACTCCAGCTTGCTTCTTCCGACCATTTGCCTGAAAGTTGTTTTCCAGCCTTTCACTCTGAGGTAGTGTCTGTCTTTGTCTCTGAGGTGTGTTTCCTGTAGGCAGAGAATGCAGGGTCCTCGCTATGATCCAGTTTGTTAATCTATGTCTTTTTTATTGGGGAGTTGAGGCCATTGATGTTGAGAGATATTAAGAATAGTGATTATTGCTTCCTGTTATATTCATACGTGGATGTGTTATGTTTGTGTGCTTTTCTTCTCTTTGTTTTGTTGCCAAAACGATTAGTTTCTTGCCTCTTCTTGTGTATAGCTTGCCTCCTTATGTGGGGCTTTACCATTTATTATCCTTTGTAGTGCTGGATTTGTAGAAAGATATTGTGTAAATTTGGTTTTGTCATGGAATATCTTGGTTTCTCCATCTATGTTAATTGAGAGTTTTGCAGGATACAGTAGCCTGGGCTGGCATTTGTGTTCTCTTAGGGTCTGTATGACATCAGTCCAGGATCTTCTGGCCTTCATAGTTTCTGGCTAAAAAAGTCTGGTGTGATTCTGATAGGTCTGCCTTTTATATGTTACTTGACCTTTTTCCTTACTGCTTTTTAATATTCTTTTCCTTATTTTGTGCGCTTGGTGTTTTGACTATTATGTGACGGAGGTGTTTTTTTCTGGTCCAATCTATTTGGAGTTCTGTAGGCTTCTTTGTATGCCTATGGGTATCTCTTTTTTTAGGTTAGGGAAGTTTTCTTCTATGATTTTGTTGAAGATATGTACTGGTCCTTTGAGCTGGGAGTCTTCACTCTCTTCTATACCTATTATCCTTAGGTTTGATCTTCTCATTGAGTCCTGGATTTCCTGTATGTTTTGGACCAGTAGCTTTTTCCGCTTTACATTATCTTTGACAGTTGAGTCAATGATTTCTATGGAATCTTCTGCTCCTGAGATTCTCTCTTCCATCTCTTGTATTCTGTTGGTAAAGCTTGTATCTACAGCTCCTTGTCTCTTCTTTTGGTTTTCTATATCCAGGGTTGTTTCCATGTGTTCTTTCTTGATTGCTTCTATTTCCATTTTTAATTCCTTCCACTGTTTGATTGTGTTTTCCTTTAATTCTTTCAGGGATTTTTGTGTCTCCTCTCTATGGGCTTCTACTTGTTTATTTATGTTTTCCTGGAATTCTTTCAGGCATTTTTGCGATTCCTCTCTGTAGGCTTCTACTTGTTCTCTAATGGAGTTCTTCACGTCTTTCTTGAAGTCCTCCGGCATCATGATCAAATATGATTTTGAAACTAGATCTTGCTTTTCTGGTGTGTTTGGATATTCCATGTTTGTTTTGATGGGAGAATTGGGCTCCAATGGTGCCATGTAGTCTTGGTTTCTGTTGCTTGGGTTCCTGCGCTTGCCTCTCGCCATCAAATTATCTCTAGTGTTACTTTGTTCTGCTATTTCTGACAGTGGCTAAACTGTCCTATAGGCCTGTGTGTCAGGAGTGCTGTAGACCTGTTTTCCTCTCTTTCAGTCAGTTATGGGGACAGAGTGTTCTGCTTTCGGGCGTGTAGTTTTTCCTTTCTACAGGTCTTCAGCTGTTCCTGTGGACCTGTGCCTTGAGTTCACCAGGCAGGTCACTTGCAGCAGAAAAGTTGGTCTTACCTGTGGCCCCGAGGCTCAAGTTCGCTCGCGGGGTTCTGCCCACGGGCTCTCCGTGGTGGCAGCGACCAGGAAGATCTCATGCAGCCTCTTCCGGGAGCCTCCAGCACCAGGGTTCCAGATGGCCTCCGTGTTTTCCTCTGAATCAGTAATGTGTGCAGAGAGCAGTCTCTTCTGGTTTCGCAGGCGTGTCTGCCTCTCTGAAGGTTTAGCTCTCCCTCCCACGGGATTTGGGTGCAGAGAACTGTTTATCCGGTCTGTTTCCTTCAGGTTCCGGCAGTGTCTCAGGCAGGGGTCCTGCCACTCCTGGGCCCTCCCCCACAGGAACCCTGAGGCCTTATACAGTTTCCTCTTGGGTCAGGGATGTGGGCAGGGGTGGGCAGTGTTGGTGGTCTCTTCCGCTCTGCAGCCTCAGGAGTGCCCACCCGACCAGGCAGTAAGGTATCTCTCCCACGGGTTCTGGGAGCAGAGAGCTGCTGTCAACATAGCACCTTTTAATTAGACTTCAGAAACACTCTTAATTTCTCAGGACCGTGAGAGCTCTGCTCTGCCATCAGTGGGTGTCTTCGTGGGTAAAGGGACTGAGGTCAGACGTGCTAGAGGAAGAAAGCCGAGATTATCTAAGCCCGGCTCCTAAGTCAGTGAGTATGTGAATTCTCCACGAAACAAATTCTATCTGGTTACCAGTGTGGATGATTTTCAGGATGAGAGAGCAGAGGGAGCTCTGCAAGCACACTCCTTCTTTCCAATGACAGAATTAGACACAGTACACTGAAAGTCAAGTCCGTATTCTCAGCAAATATAAGCAAATCAGGCTTAACTCGGGTTGTGCATATGTATAAACGCATTTTACACACTCAGGTGATACGCAAGGGGTTCTTAGCCACTGCCAAGTAGCCCTTTCGTAGATCCACGTCTTCCTGCCCATAGGATAGCAGCAATGGTTTTTCTGATATTCTTGTAATCCACTGAACACATTTAGTCATTTGTCAAATGGACCAATGTGGCCAATGTAAACATATTATAAAAAGCATCCCTCGCTGAGGCAGAAAATAATGAGCTACTTAGGAACCCATTATCCTTGTCTTTATCATACAGATCACCCCATGGCCTCCTCGCTTTCAGGTGTGGTCAATTCATTCAGTTCCAGGTACTGGCCTAGGAGCACAACTGATAATCACTGTTGCTATATCCTGCCCATGAAACTCTCCCAGATACTCGCCAATGGCCACGGGTTCTTAGAAGCCATCTATTAGAGGTGGCAGACCGATGGGTATCAAAATGCTTAAATGAGACTATATGGAGCCCAAGCCCCATGAACTTGATCTTATTCACCCCTAAAATACATATTTACTGAGGGACCCGCACGGCTATTGCAGTGGCCAGAAATAAACTCTGGAAACTTTTATGTTTACTTGATACATATGGTGGACTGTCGTAAAATATACGGTGATTGTGGTCAAGTAAAACATCACAGATAATTAATTTCAGAGGCCAGGAAGATGGGGGTTCTGAGTACGCAGCAGAAACAAACTCGGTGTCCCAATTAGGGTGTGTAGTGCTGTGCTGGGACATCATGACCCAAAGCAAGTTGGGGAAGAAACTTAATTCACTTCCACATTATAGTCCATCAGTGAAGTAAGTTAGGTCCGTCAGTAGTCTCCTGCTTACTGGAGGCAGGAGCGGATGAAGGGGCCTTGGAAGAACGCTGACTGCTTACTGGCCTGCTCATCGTGGCTTGCTCAGCCCACTTCTTATAGAACCCAGGACCACCAGCCCAGGGATGGAACCACCCACTGGGCTGGGCTCCCACCTATCAATCACTAATTAAGAAAATGCCCAATAGTCGGGTATTACAGAGTCACTCTCTCAATTGCGGTTTGCTCCATTTAGATGATTCTAGCTTAGGTCATGCTGACAGAAAGCTAGCCAGCGCACGTGGCAAAACACTTGTTGCTGAAACCTGCAAGGAGTTAGAGCCTCCTGCACCCTTAACTCCATCAGCCAGAGGGCGCTGTTCCAGAGTTTGCAGCCAGCTGGGCCAACTCTCACCAGAAAAGGAGACATAAATGTAACACTTGCCTCTCGCTCCTCGTGAGACTCTTACAGCTCACGAAGGAAGCGCCACGGAAAGAAAGGGATTGGGTTCCCCGAGGTCCCACTGGAGAAGAGCAAATCTCGCCCACTGGAAATAGGAGGTTGGCTTGGCCTCGTTGACTATTTTTCTTCATTTTATATGAAGTGGAAATAAAACATCTTAGACAATTATTGGCGACATCAGAGGACATGATCCTGATAACAAAGACGCCAAGTCAATAAGCATTGCGCTTAGAAGTCACTACGGTAGGTGCAGTGCCGACGGCATCTCAGACGGGGCCAGGACTTAGCCCCGTGTGCCGTCTCCTGCTGTATGGCCTGCACCGAAACGCATGCTTTTCATCCTGACGCTGCCTTGTTCTTGTGTGTAAACTGAGGAGAACCTGCCCTATCCTGTAGGTTGTCATGACAACCTGGTGACCTATCACACGCGGTTAGGGACAAAGCAGCCTCCCAGCTTGCCCCTTCTTGATTCCCTTGCCTAACCCTACACAAATTTAGAGGGTTGAAAGAAACCTCAGAAAGCCCGTAGCCTGTATCAGCCCTGAGACAGCTCTTGAGTGTTTAATTAAATCCAAGATTTTAATCTGGTCCAGCGAAGGGTAGGAAACATAACATAAGCACAGCTGAATAGAGCCTAGGTGTCCATCTTCACAGCCTGTCTCAGCAAAAGCCTTTCTAGGTGCTATTCCCCTCTTATCTCTTGTCTCCTCTGTATGCCCTCAATCTCGTCCCCTTTCGCCAAGTGCTGGGAGCCTGAAGGGCAGTAAGGACAGACAGCAGACCTGACATTTCCCTGTCAGCTCACACTCCCCCAACTAGCACCAACCCAGAGGTGGTAGACCTCACCTCCCTTTTCAGTTAACCTCGCTTTACTACAAAAGGAATTCTGGTAGACACAACCAATAATGCTGGCAAGGCAGTCTGTAAGGCTCAAAGCACCTGCTCGTCCATTTTCTCTCTATATGGAAAGAAGCACGATCAAACCATGCCCACCAGAAGTGGGATCGTGCAGTACTGAACCTCGGGGGCCAGGGAGATAGGGACAGTTTTGTTTGGCTCATTAGTAAACTGACGGACGTCTGAAAGAGCTGACACTTGGTTCTTGGGCAAAGGTTCTTTCTTGAGAAGCCACGCTTCTCTGATGAGTTTTCAGCGTCAAAAGCCTCAGGCGTGAGAGACAGCAGTTACCAATAAAGAGCGGCACGGCCGAAGGGCATTTTAAGCAAGATAATTAACTTCTATAGTTTTTCTTAAAATCCTGCTTTCTGTCTGGCACAGATGCGCCCCCCCAAATGAATCTGCTCCAGTCACAACCTCAAGGCTGATTGTTCCAATACAATGAAAACAGCGTTCCTGAAGTTCTTTGTGATGAAGTAGTGCCCACGACAGATCCCAAGACCTGAATTCCAATGTGACAATCAATGCCTGGAACCCAGCGAGTGCCAACAATAGTTTTTGTCAGCATAAAGCAATGGAGGAAAGGCAGCAATTTCAATGCGCCAAATAGCTGGCAATATTCTGTGCTATTTCACCGCCGCCGCCGCCGCCGCCGCCGCCGCCACCACCGCCACCACCACCACCACCTCTACCCTCCCATGGAGCGCCTGCTACTATCTACAAAACACTCATCAAGGATACTTGATGAGTATGGCATTGGCTACACTGTGGACACTCACTGCCTAACCAAGCACAAAGAAGATAAAATTCAGTGGCCCTGTTGTTAGTTTTACTGCTCCTTGAGAACGAGTCCCACAGAGCCTATGCTGGTCTCCAACTCTGTAACCAAAGACGCTCCCCTTGCTTTTACCTCCTTAAGGGCTGGTTTACAGGCGTGTGCCACCGCGGCTGGAATCATGTGGTGCTGGAGGTCACGCTCGGGGCCTCGGCTACATTCTTAGCCCTCCGCTTTTTGAGAAAGAAACTTAAGTTCTCGGGTCCTACACATTGATTTAGAGAGAATCCCTGGTAAGCAGTGTGTTATACCAAGCCTGTCTGTGACATTGAGGAGGGTGTTCTGGTCACAGCTTAGCCAGCAACTTTGTCTAACTGTCCCCAGACCTCACAGTCCCACCCACACTTTCCTTTCCTTCTCTGGTTCATAGTTTCCTCGCCCATGACACAAAGTTACTCTGAGAATCGGGTGAGACTTCAAAAATACCATGTGACATTTGGAAGTCTTAGGTGACCAAATGGTATTGTTGCCAATAGGTTTTATTCTATGCCACAAGAATAATCACAAAAGGCCCACAGCCTCAACAGCATCAGGTAACAGGAGCTAATTCTTCGCCTTAGTAATGTCACATAGTAAGCATTTCTACCGGAGGCCAGTAGCTCAGTCCACGAATGACATTCTCTTCAAAGGAAGCATTCCAGCCCGGAAGTTTCTGGAGTGCCAGGCCCCTTCCAAGTGTCTGTTTCTAAGACAAGTTCTCCTGTGAGACAGACAGGTGACCAACCCATCACCATGTCATGTCAGCTATACAAATACTAAAATAAAATAAAATAAAATATGTCTGTGGGAGGGGCCAAGTCAGCCAAGCGCCCATGGTGCAGAGCATGGCAGCACATATGCTAGGCCACCAAAATAGCCAGTGTAAGCGACTTTTGTCATTGTGTGCACACACTGAAGGCATGTGAGAGAAAAAGGGGGATGAGGGAGAGAGAGGAGGAGAGCACGAGCACTGAAGAACTGTCTACAACCATCCAGCTGGGGAAAACCTCAAGGCTTAAAGGACAGAGCCACGTGGTATCTTTTCCTCCACGTGTACATTGAGTTTTGCCGAGTCATAAAGGGAATGACTGAATTACAGAGTGTCGTTTAAGTTCTTGAAATTTCTCAAAATGGCCAATGATGAAGCGTTCGGCCTGTGGGAGCAGGAAGAATCAATACATTTGCAGCTTTGGTGGGGAAGGTTTTGAAGGGTAAATAAGTCTGGGAGGTTGAAAACTTTGAAAATGGAGAGGCTATGTTGGAAGACTACACTGACAGAGGCATCCAGGAATTTCCAGGACAAACCATCTGTAAAGGAGAGAGAGAAGCCAGGACCAGGGCTGAGATAACGAACACAGTGAACAGAGAGTTTAGGGTCCTAACACAGGGATCAAATGTGTTTCCTTCCTGAGACATTGTTTGCTGAACGCTGTGGGAGGGGTTGAGCTCTGGGTTTCACAGATGGAATGTAACACCCAAACCTCTGAATCTATGGACCACAGTGCAGTGAAAGGCAGGTCAGAGGATGGGACACTATAGTGTCCCAGTTTAGATGTGGGCAGAGGCTCACATATATCACTGTGAAGTCATAGATAAGGGACACTTAACATCTAACACAAACCAGAAACCAATAGAGGAGAGGAGGTGGCACTGGGACAGAGTCCCTAAGGACAGAAAGGGCAAACATTCTGGAAACATTGGGAAAACCATGTGTTTCTCAAACTTAACTAGGATAACTTACTAACTTCGAAAAATGACTATTTCAGAGGCACTGGTGATGTCTCAGTGAGTAAAGCATTTGCCACACTGCCATGAAGACGTGAGGTGGGATTCCCACCATCCACATAAAAGGGGACAGATCTGGCTGCCTGACTGTGGTCCTCTGCCTAGGAAGCAGAGACAAGGAATCCTAGGGGTGAAATGGGTAGATAGAGCTCAATCAGCAAGAGACCCTGCCTCAGGAAATAAAGTGGAGCCTAACTGAAGAAGACACACACACACTCACACACACACACTGCACACACAGACACACTCACTCACACACACACTCACACATACACACACTCACTCACACACACAGACACACACTCACTCACACACACAGACACACACACTCACACACACAGACACACACTCACTCACACACTCATACACACTGCATGAACAGAGAGACACACACAGACACACTCACTCACATACTCACACACACTCACACACAGACACACACTCACTCACACACACACTGCACACACAGACACACACACACTCACACACACAGACACACATAGACACATACACTCACACACACAGAGACTCACAGACACAGACACAGACACAGTCACACACAGAGTGACACACAGACATACACACACACACACACACACACACACACACACACACACACACACACGTACTTCAGTGGAACTATGGTTAGAAAGCCAGGGGAGAGATCTAAAAAGAAATCTGAGACTATTCAGTGACAGACAGGGACATGAATAACACAAACAAGTTTAGCTTTGCCCTGTATCCCATGGGGTAGCAATAGACTATGCAAAACGGATTCACATGCAGGGTCTCAGGAAATGGTAATTACAGGAGACTTTAAATAGCCTGTTTGCTAAAATCTGGCAGATTCATGATGTAAAAGGCTCCCATTTGAGATGTTAGGAGAAAGAACAGAGACTTGTTCGTTGAACTCAGTTCTGATGTGCAAAGCAAAAATAACAGACGAAGCAAAAATGGTCAGAACATTGGGGGAAATCCAAATGTTATCTGAGGTCCTGATTCAGTCAGGAACTCATGTTCTAAAAATAATCAGGCTTATACTGGGAAATAATTTCCAAACTTTTCAAGCACAGGGACTTCTTTTTAACACCAGACCCATTGTTTTAGACTTTTGCCTGGTTGTCACTTCAGCGAGTCTTTTTTAAATACATAAGAGCTGCAGAGAGACAGAAGGACTGAACAGATATGTGTATGACAGAACTCTTAGGATGGGCTTGCAACTTTGATCCAGAGAAGCAACTGGAAAGGTAGAAAAATGTAATCAACTGTATCATTTACTCGAAACAGTATTATGTATATTTAAAATCCACTTTTAACACTGTATTCTGAGAATAACCTGGACAATGTTATTTTGTAACAACCTAATATGACTAATACATTCACTTCTGAATGTGCTCCTGCAGTGATGTTCACCGTTAGCCAGTTAGTCCTGCCAGCAAGGATGGCACAGGTGGGCTGTTTTTCTGTTTTTGTTTTGGTGTGTGTGTGTGTGTGTGTGTGTGTGTGTGTGTGTGTGTGTTTGGACTTTTGTCTTGGTTTTTTGTCTGTTTGTTAATTAATTTTTGCA
Source organism: Rattus rattus (assembly GCF_011064425.1). Classification (NCBI taxonomy): domain Eukaryota; kingdom Metazoa; phylum Chordata; class Mammalia; order Rodentia; family Muridae; genus Rattus; species Rattus rattus. The sequence goes on from NC_046156.1 coordinate 7,375,054, forward strand.
GTGGAGAAATGCATTACATCAGTGAGACAAGATAAAACCTGTTGGACCTGCAGAAGAACTGTCCCTTCTTATGTTTATTTAATTAGTTATTTTGTGGATGATGCATGCATGTGTGTGGCGTTGGGGGGCAGCTTACAGGAGCCCCTGTTTTTCTTTCCTTATGGGGGTCTCATAGTTTGAAGTCAGGTCATCAGGATTGACAGCAGGCAAATTTATCCTAAATAACTTATAGAAACAGGAATTACAAGACACTGACACTTATTTGAGCTGTTTCCTTTCTATGGAAGTTTGCTTACCCATTTATTAACACACATTGATCCAGCAATCTGAAGAAGCAATTCCTGAGCCAGGGAGACAAGGCCTAGACTCTGAGACCAAATAATCACTTCCAATGCCCACGCGAGCCTGCACCGGACGGGAAGTGCTATCCGGCCACCTCCACTGCTTCCTACCTACCAGCATGAGGATGGATCTGTGACTGTTCTTGATGCGTGTGCTCGGGGTGAACACAAAGACAAAGGCAGGTCCACCCCATCATCACTGCTCACTGCTTCCCGACCGACCGATCGGGTACCTGTGACCGGCAGCTGCCTGATGCTCTCACCTTCAAGCTTGCTCTGCTGCCTCTGCCATGATGGATGTACTGCCCCTTAACTTATGATAAACCCTTACTTCACACACACACACACACACACACACACACACACACACACACACACACAAAGAAAAATATACATAGCTTTCCCCTTATCATCTAAAACAATTCCATTGACCAGCCACTCCCTCGGTAATGAATGACCCTTGCCAGTGTTTATTGGTGCCTGGCTTAGAGAAGACAGGGAGTCCTAATCATGCAGACAAAGGAGCCTTCTCTTCAGTGTGCAAAGAGCGCACTGAATCGTTCTAATGCTGCATAGGAAGGACCTGCCATCATGGATCCTCGAATTACACCTTGTCATATTTAATGTAGAAAACTCCACATACTCCGTTTGGCTCACGCTGAGTTTCTCATCTCGCCGTTTAGTAAAACCAAACATTAACTTGGTAAGACTCCTCCACAGCTCTGTGCCTCTTTGAACCTCACCTCTAATTCTCTCTGTGCCGATTTGCGTTCATACAGCTCCACCTTTCAGCCACCATGCATTTATCGCATCAACATTCTGAGGTGTTGACAATTTATAAAGTTGTAGCCCATTTCCAGATGAGTCAGTGCAGCCATCGTGTGAGGTCTCCAGTCTTCCACTTGCACCAGGAAAGGCTTATCACGCTGTCCACATCAAACGGGAGACAGAGCAAGCAGAAGAGACACCGGATGTACGAGATGCCTTTCTTCTCAGACTCCTTTCCCTCAAATCTGATAGAATCATTATATTATTTCTTCTATACTAAAACAAATTATTTTGGGGGCTGGAGAAATGGCTCAACAGTTAAGAGTTTGTATGGCCTTGCAGAGGACCCAAGTTTGGGTCCTAGTACCTATGTTGGGTGGATCACAACATCCTGTAACTCCAGCTCCAAAAGGATTTGATGCCTCTTCTGGCCTCTGTGAATAGTGCACACACACACACACACACACACACACACACACACACACACACACACAGCACATTATCAATAAAAAAGTCAGTGGAAAAGAAAGCAACCTCCCATAAAATAAAATAAAGGAAAACAGAATGGCCATACACAAAGCACAGGAGGAATGCATGAGACGGGTGAGGTCTTATGCTTGAGTGACTACTGACTCTGAGAGACAGCCCATAAGACCTGACCTTCACTTAGAAGAAGTGGTCTCGGATAAGTGGAGGGCATGCTGCACAGAGGGTGGGTGTGTGAAGTAAAACAGAGAGAAGCAAATAATTAAAATAAACGGCAAACACGTCCAGAAATTACATTTGATAAAAAGTCACTTCCTAAGCATCAAGGAGAATAGAATCTTCAAATACTTTAAAGATTTTCTTCTCTTTTTTACACTTCCCGCCAATTTGACACTGGATGCCTTCTGGCTTCTGCACATGCATACAGACACATGTGCCCTTCTGAACATACATGCAGATACATGTGCCTTTCTGCACATACATGCAGATACATGTGTCCTTCTGCACATATATTCAGATGCATGTGTCCTTCTGCACAAGCATATAGACTCCTGTGCCATTCTGCACATGCACACAGACACATGTGCCCTTCTGAACATACATGCAGACACATGTGTCCTTCTGCACATATATTCAGATGCATGTGTCCTTCTGCACAAGGATATAGACTCCTGTGCCATTCTGCACATGCACACAGACACATGTGTCCTTCTGCACATGCACGCAGACACATGTGCCCTCACTCATACATACCCTCACCATATGTTCACATGCACACATAAGTAAATAAATAACATCCTTTTAAACTAATCTTCTCAAGGTTGTTAGTTGGATTCCAGAAGAGCCAACCAAGGCCATATCTGGCCTCTTTGCTACTGAATTCCCGAGTATCCGAACTCAACAGCAGTGAGGCAGATGCTGTAGAAGGAGGTGACCCTACCTTTACCTTCCAAGGCCATGACTGCCACATCCATCTTGAAACTATGTATACCTTAAAAATCAACTGACGACGGATCTTGGCCACAAAATTCATATACTTTCACGGGTAAGTATTTTTTTTTCTTACCAGTTTAAACCCTAGGAGCAGTGTTACTTGTGACCAATGTAAATTCTAGGGAACGTTCACATTTCTAGTAAGTTTGCTATACATACCTACTGAAAAACTTTGGAGCTGTGAAAAGTAGAATTCTCAAAGAACAAAGTAATGGGGAACTAGACATGATAGCTTTAAAACAAACAAAAAAAATACTCAACTTTGTGTCATATTCCCCTAAATATTTTAAATATGCCTATATTGGAAAATATTAAAGAAAGTTTTAGAGATAAACCGCTTTCCCATTGCCCGCTACAAGGACTTGTATGACACCCATGTTAATAGTTCTTACTTTTGTCCACAATGCCCTTAAAGCTGATGCCATCTGGATTTCAGTCTAGTGTCCAGCATCCTGAATACTCAATAAATGTAGCAAAACTGTAGTAGGTAGCACAATGGACACACACACACACACACACACACACACACACACACACACACGATTATTTTCTTTGGAGAGAGAGATCGGAAGCAACCAACATTTTTTTTTCTTCTTTAAAAATTAAATGCGTGTTAAAAATTCTAAAATGGTAATTTGTACAATGACAGAAAGTTATCACCGAGGGATGCATCCGTAAAGAGAATACGTTGTATTACATTGTATGGGCTGTCCAGAGCAGGCAATCAGTAGACAGACACATCAGCATTCATGGAGGCCTGGGGGTCATGGGGACAGCGAGTGAATACTAGTGAGTTTTACTGCTGGGGTGATGAAAGTGTTCTAAAATTAGATTATGGTGATAGCTTCCCAACTGTGCACACATAGGGCAAAGCACTGAGCTGTGCAGTCTAAATGGGGGAATTTTATGAAACATAAATTACATCTCAATAAAATGGTTCGAAATATTGTTCACGTTATCCGTAAGCAGTATTTTGTTATAAGCTGTTTCTGTTTTCATTTGAACCCGTGAACAAAATGTCAGACTGTGCCTCAGGATCTCTCCCCTGAACACTAACTTGGTTTTTCTCATAACATCTCAGCTGCATGCGGTAGACACAGGGCTCGGACGAGCTGTGAGACCTTCACAAGATGTTTGTCTATCTTCCATCCCCACCCCCACTGCCCCTTCCTGTTCCTCTCACACTGCTGGTCCTCCTCTCCCCAGCTAGCACAGGATACATTCCTTAGGGTTTTCTTTTTCAGAGGCAAGACAGATTGGTCTTTAGAAGAGCAGATATGGTTTTAAGTCTCTATATGTGTGTGCACACCAGTACGTGCACATTATTCAGTATCCTTAGAGGCCAGAAGCATCGGATCCCTCTGGATCTGCAGTTTTAGCGGTTGTGACCTACTCAACGTGGACCATGGAGGCTAAACTCAAATCCTCCCTAGAAACAGTGAGCACTCAACCATCAAGCCCTCTCTCCAGCCCCAGATGTAGTCTGTCTGTTGCTGTGTGTGTTTTTTGAAACATGGTAACCTAGACTGGCCTCAAACTCTGTACATAGCTGAATGCAGACTGGAACTCCTAATCCTCGTGATCTCACCTCCTAAGGGCTGTGTCCCTCCTCATCTCTTAGCTTATAAAACCTAAAACCTCTGGAATCTCTCTCTCTCTCTCTCTCTCTCTCTCTCTCTCTCTCTCTCTCTCTCTCTCTCTCTCTCTCTCTCTCTCAACTTCACTATAGGAAAACTCACTGGCACATCTGAGAGTGTGGAAAGTTCTATACGACAACCTCGAGGAGACCGAGGCTCTTACTTATTTCCCTGTAGTGCACATGCACCATCTCTATGATTGCAGTATTGATTGGCAGCTTACGAGTGCACAGCCACCCTGGAGACAAATCTCTGCACAGATCCTGACCTATTTTCTGCATTGAGTTGATTGACGTGGGAAGACTCAACCTCACTGCCCAACAAAACACAAAGAAGAAAGTGAGCTGAGCAGACCCCCACCATGTGCCTCTGCTCCCCGACTATGAGGGCCGTGTCCTCAGCTGCCGCCCTCTCCTGCCATCAAGTTATCTCCCCCACCCAACCCCCAGGGCGGATTGCACTCTGGAACTGTGGACCAGAACAAGCCTCTCTCTTTCCTTACATTGCTTGGGTCAGGGTCGTTTGTCACAGTAACAAGACAAGTAACTGTTCTCCTAATACATCCTTATCTTTCAGTGAGAAGTCTCCAGCCTCGTGGTAGCTTCTGTGAGATAGAAATGGAGGCATAGAGTTGTCATTTAGAGCACGAAACATCAGTTTGGATTTCTAAATGTTAACTCTCTCTATTCAACGGTCACTCTCTGTTAGAAAATGCAGGAGGATGTGGAGACCACCAATGCCGGTGACAGAGGATGGCTGTCACAATGCATCAGGGCTGGTTCCACCATGGAGCACAAGGGTGTGGGACCACCAAGGTAGTGTGGTCACCAGAAGCACAATGGTCCAGTTCCAGAGCATGCCAGGAGGCCAGGAGGGAGAGAGAAAGCAAATCAAATCGAGCTGATTTCAAACTTCCACTCCTCCATCACAGACTTTCTTGTGATCTTTGGTTCCGACATCACATAGAGCCCTGCCATGCCCAGGTGAAGGACTGTGCTTAAAGGAGGGGGAAGGGGTAACACAATATTGCTATGTGAAAAATGCTCTTAGAATCAGCCAGCAGATCGACCACAAACTCACTTAAGCTTGTTGAACGTCAGAAGAAAGTCACAGCCTAAATTCTAGGGTCGTTCAACTGTCACTACCAAAGATTAAAGACTGACCTACGGAGAGACAGAGACAGACAAAGGCATGAGTATTATTTGATGACTGAGAGATGGGTGGTGGATACGGAGGTAGTACTTAGATGACAGGTAAGTAGGTATGTAATAGGCACATACATAGATGATAGACAGAAAGGTATAGGCGACAGATAATTGGAGTTACCAGTGAGAAAGGAAGAGGGGAACAGAGGGGTGGACAGAGATGAGGAAGGAGACACGAGACACTGAGAGTTATAGCTGACAACGGCAAGCATTAAGAATTCTGTTTAGGCGACATGGCTGCCCTGAACAAGGATAATATAAGTGCACGTGCTAAGACAAAAGGGGGATCTCCCCAGTTCCCTCTTAAGATAAGGAAGTTCAGGCAAATAAGAAACACTGAGTGGGAGAAATAGTCTTCCTCAGGGATGAGGCCCCTCAATTGATTATCTAATACCAAGTGGCATATATATATGGCCACACACACACAATGGACTGAGCAGGCTGTATATATTTATGTAGATACAAGGCCATGAATAAAGCAGCAACAAAGAGGCTCATGGGAGGAGTTGAAGAAAGGAAATGGAAGGGGAAATGATGCAATTATATTTTAACTACAAATAATAAAGATGGAAAGGGGGTTATGTCTGTTTAGGGCAGAAATTAGTTTTGACCTAAAAGACATGAAGTAGGGTGGAGAGGCACACGTTAAAATATGACCACTAGGACCTAAGGAAAAATCACCCTCCCCTTTAGGATAAGTCTTCATGCGTCCCTAAGAAAATGGAGTTGGTCGCAGGGAGAGAAGATGCAGGGAACAAGGGGGTGGGGGAGGGGGATTTTAAAAACGCTCTGTTGTTCAAATAGCCCTCCCAACTCTGCCCTATCTAAGAAAACAGAGCTAAGAGTTTGCTTTGACTTGACAGGGAGGTCAAGGGTTTCTAGATTACGACTCTGCGATCCATCCTAGAGCTGAGCCGTCCTGATGGGGGTCGCAGGGGTTGAGGCACAATAATATCGAGCCCATTAACAGAGAAGACATCAGAAGTGCAAAATGTGAGGTGCGTCCGGCAGAAAACTGCCCAGCCTTTCACAAGGACATAACAGTGAGCCGAGCTCGCACCCTGATCTCAAACAACGTGGGGTGCATTTTCTGAAACGTGGTCTTGAATTGGGACGCTTTTAAATTCTGTTCACTGATAAAGTGGTTTAAAACATACAGGGTTCTACACGATAGATTCATGGAGGCTGAAGATGAAACAAGAGGAGAAAATCTAAGAGCGGAGGAACATGAACTGCGTGAGGACAGCCTGAGGCTCCGTCCGCGAGCGCAGAGGACCGTGAACAGCGCAAGTATTCATGGGAAGCACGCAGATGACAGAACGAGGTGTCCTCTAACTCTGGAAAGCTGAGTGCTCTGACTGATGTGTGACAAGAAGCAACTTAAGGGAGAGGTGAGTTTGTTTGGGCTTATAAGGGATATCACAGTGGACAAGGCATTGTGCCTGGATCGCCAATCAGCTGATCACATTGAAACCACAGTAGGAAGCAGACAGGAAGTGGGGCTTCGGATACCCAACTTCAGTGTGTGTCCCAGTAACGCATTTCCTCCAGCAAGCCTAAACCTTCCTCCACCTTCCTCAGCAGTGCTGCTAATGGAAGAACAAGGGTTCGAACACATGAGCCTGTGGGGAACATTTGCATTCAAACCTACCTCTCCGTGCTTTACTTGAAACATGAAGGTTTAGCCTGGTCCTTGAGAATTTTTGGTAATGCTTAAAGAGTTTATAGTTATGAAGACATTTAAAGCCCAGCATGCTGAGGCAGGACTGTGAGCTCTCAGATACTTTGTAATAGGGAGTTTGAATCCAGCCTGGACCACGTAATGAGGCCCTATCTGAGTAAAAGGGTAAGGGCCGGCTACATGACTCAGTAAGGACAGTGCTAGTCGTACAAGATTGACGCCTAAGCTTAACGCCTGGGACTCAAGTAAAGAAGGAAGGGGAGATTAAGCTCCACCAAGTTGACCTCTCCCTTCCACACATGCACCGTAGCATGTGCACACCCATACACATACATATTACACACATGTGCCCACACATGCACGCACATGGGCATGAACATGCACATAGCAAGTGCTGCTGTTACCTGTTCCTCTTAGCAGACGGCCATCCTCCACAGCCTAGCCTTCTAATGATAGTCCCGGGACCGAGAGGAAACAGGACTTTGAACTGGAAAACCCAGGAAAAGACTGAACACAGCACAGGGCTGTGAGGGGAATCTCCTCCAGCCTATAGCACCCTTTCTGGTCCTGGTGTCTGAGCTTGGGGAATGGGAATGGACTGTCCAAATAAGCTACCAAACAAGGAAAAGCAGGTTGGAGGTGAGGAAAGAGAAAGTCTCATACACAGAGCCCAGAAAGTACTGACCAGGGAGACACCAAACCAGTGGCAGCTGTGTGGTCCAACAGACGACAGAACATGACAGTGCTTATGACCTCCACTCTGACCCAGTAGAACCTGCCACTGGATTTTATTTTCAGTGTTTGAGTCAGGCCTGAACTGCTCCAGGCCTGATTTAGTGATATAAACAGTGTAAATGTGCATCCCGATACATTGTTCACGGAAACAACTGAACACTAAATATTTTTAAAAGTCATTTAGAAATACATGAGAAATGCTACATTTCTGATTCAAAGCACCCCCCCCTTTCTGTCATTTTCCATTCTGTCTCTCAAGGGCCTCCACCATCACCAATGGCCAGGATGCGAAGAACCTATATGACAGATTAGAACCAGCTAGCTTCCATGAGTCCCTGGCTCCCAAGATCCCTGTAAGCTTGAGCCAACCTTGCAGTGTTAGGGGAGAAGAGAGCTGGCCACACCCCTTCGGCCACTCTAGGCTCACTCAGGCCTCATGGAATTAGTGCCGGGGAGAACTACAGGAAAAGATCGTGTGAAAGATGTCCCCACCAGGTCTTCTTCTGACTCCCCAGGCTTTGGGGACTGATGGTCCTCTAGAGATGCAGCGGATTCTTCCAGAGCTTGAGAATGGCTTTCTTATTCCGCACCAACAGCTTTGAGGACACTAGGTGAAAGGAACAGTCCATGTTTCTTCCATAGCTTACACTGTACTTCCCTCCCTCTGAGATGTCCTGCAGCCTGCTTGCCTCCCGCTCCTGTCACTCACAAAAAAGGGAAAGAAGAAAGAGGGCGGGAACGTCAGAAGGAGGGAGAGCGCATCCATTCCCCTCACTTGGCTCCCATTTAAGCCTTCCAGAGACTCCTTGGCAAGTGGTGTTAAGAACCCCACTGCAGGAACAGGCGCAGATAAATGCATGTCCCAGAGTCCCGCACAGCCAACCTCAAGGACAGGTGATAAAAATTAACAGGAATTTGCTTTGGTGACAATCAAACGGACCCTAAATGATTAGCAAGGATTTACTGAAAAAAAGAACTTCTTTCTACATTGCCTGCCTGCTCAGCATGGGCAGGTGCGTGACCACAGCGCTGACTGACGCAAGGCCTTCTGGGTAGCAGGATGTGGGGGATGCACAGTCGCTTATAGGGCTACACAGTCTCTTTCGGCTGTGTAGTCTTGAATAAGCAGTTTCCAATATGCTAGAGACGCAGTTCTTAGATCGGAGATTCACAGCTCAATAAGGATGCGCCACTGTTATCTCGGAGTCAAGGGAGTACGCTTTATTAATTCCACCAGACATCGGATATCCCTTAAGACTGCCCCAGACAGATGAAGATGTACAGCCTCTCTGGTTACGGGGAAATGGGAGCTTAAGTATGATACAATGTTTTTATAGAGTGGTCTGAAGTCAATACGAATACCTCAATATATTTGATAACATAATAAGGCCATAATAATAGTGACAACTATCAAATACTGAATTCATGAACCAATTTTAATAAAATATTACTCATAAAAGTTTTAAAGAGAATATGAATGTATAATATTCTGGACAAATCACGGGGTCTTCAGATCACTGCTGACACATACTTTCCCTGTATAATCAAAGTGTCTGCAGTCGTTTTACAAAATTATGAACCTGAGGGCTACAGAGATGGCTTGGGAGTTAAGAAGAGCAATGGCTGCTCTTGCAGAGGACGGGGTTTAGTTCCTAGAACCCACATGGTGGCTCACAGCCACATATAACGCTAGTTCCAGGGGATCCAATGACCTCTCCTGACCTCAGTGGGCACCAGGCACACACGGGTCACACATGTACACCTGAGGCAAAACATTCATCAACATTAAACAATCTGAAAATTCTAATAAAATTATGAGTGCTCCCTTGTTGAGGAAAGGGGAGTAAAGATGACAATGGAAAACTGCTGTCACGGAAGAATACAGAGAATAAACCCAGGAGAGATGCAGGGGTTTTATGAGTCACAATTTTCGCAACTCCCGGTTAAACGAATCTTTCAGCGGGGATCATGGACGGATTTGAGAATCTCTAGTGAGAGATGGTAGGGATATTCAGAAGATGGTGAGCTCTACTAACCCATTCCTAATTACTAAGTAAATTAATTAGGGACTCACCACAGAAGTGGCTTGGGTACCTTTTCTCCCACCAGGCTAGGCCTGCTTCAGGTCGGCCTAGACCCAGACTCCACCATCACCTGATCAATGCACTCTAAGCCCACGGGCCCTTTCCATAGAGACCAGTTCTCTTTACTAACATGAGCATATACAAAATGTCGAATTCTCTGGTTTTGGTGTGGCTTAATTTTTGAGAGAAAGAAGCGGGGGGACTCTATGTGTGTGCATTCACATGTATACTTAGGTATGTTCGCCTGTGCATGCATGTGTACCGATCAGAGATCAACATTGGGCATCTTCCTAAGTCTCTTCTCGACCTTACGTTTTGAGACAAAGTCCCTTACTTAACCTGTTCGGCTACATTGACTGGCCAGTGAGCCTCCACGATCTACCTGTCTCTGCCCCAACCCCTAGCATTGGGGCTACACTGTCACACCCAGTGTCTTGTCCTTGTCCACCTTTTATATGGATTCTAGGCATCCAAATATTTTCATGTTGGGGCAGCAGGCACTCTACCCACTGAGGCACGTTCCAGCCCTTGGTTAGCTTCGGTGGGTTCTTGCTACAATAAGGGGACAGAAGGAAATCGGATCTCAGACCTGTGTAGAAAAGTAGCCTCCGTCCTAGGGGAGCAGAGCCTCTGTGAAACCATCAGTCAGTAGTCATTTGTTCTTAACTTACAAAATTACTAGTTTCATGTGGTTTAGGCAAATGGTTTCTATGCCTTCTGAGGTTGGTGAGAACGTCCTCTATGTTTGCATCTTGTTCACTTTTCCTTAAATCTTGTCTTTAACACACCATTAACAATCGATGCCCTTCAGGGAGACTTAATTTCTGGGATTTCCAGGGAGTAATGACCTCTCGATCTGTATGCATGACCACCAGGGGTGTGTATTAACCAATTCAGATCCCTTAGCCAAGACAGCAGCTCACCCTCCAGGTACGTTATCTTCCTGCAACTTAGGGGGACATGTTGTCCTGTGCGGTACACAGAACAACAACATTCAGATGGCCCACAGTGTCTAGGGACTGTGACTAAGGAATAAAATGACCAGAGCCATCGTAGCACCTTTTCAAAGAGTTTCTCCAAGTAAGCCTGCCATCCCAACTGGACAAACACGAATGCCAAAAACAAACACATCCGTCTCTGTGTGAGAATCCAAATTCTTCTATCTCTTCACCTCCCCTTAATTGGTAAAAACTGTTATAGAGATCGGTTTTAATTCCTTCACTTTACCTTGGTTTCTCTCGTCAGTAAGATGCTTTTAAAGAGTCCATTAACCATCACTGTTTTGAGCCGGTGTCCTCGAGTCCCTCTCAGGCTGACTCACCCTAACCATCCATTAGTCACCTCTCTAGGCTGATCTGTGAGCCCCCTGTGTCACTGTGAGTTAGCCTCGCACGAAATGGTGGCACTGTGTTCCACCTCTGCTCCAGCTGCTGTTTTCAGACCCTGAACTTCCCACTGCAATGTCCCAGCTTCTCCTTGGGGAGACGCATTCTGTCCCTTGATGCCCTTACCTAACCAGGCTTACCCACGCTGATGTCTTCCCGAATTCTATGATCTCTATCTCGATTCCTGCACATAAGCCTCCTGCCTCCAGAAGCACTGCTTGCCTTTAAGCCTTCTTTGTATTGTCAGCCTTTCCAATTTTGAGAAGCATTTTTATTTCTCTCACTCCTCTCCAGAGAATCTCAGTCTATTTACCACTGCAGAGACAAGATCTAGCCTCAAGGAATCCTAATTACCCTCTCTGTCAACACAGATATTCTTTACCTAAGCTTTGCAAAGGACCATGGAAACCCAAAGTTACAAAAAGAAGAAGGAAGGAAGGAAGGAAGGAAGGAAGGAAGGAAGGAAGGAAGGAAGGAAGGAAGAAGGAAGGAAGGTAAAGAGGTATCTGTAAAGTGTAGAAAAAAGACATCTTAGGAAAAGAATTTGGAAGCAGCAGCAACAAAACCCTGACAGTAGACGTAAAGAGGGTATAAGAACTGTTTCTAGCAAACATACGGAGTGAGAGGCTGAGCTAAAGCGTACACGACACTTCTTACAAAATGAACACAAATAACATCACTGTCTCCTGAACTGGGCCCTGGAAGATCAGCCGTTCAGGACAGTGTGTTTGTGTGTGTGTTTATAAAAAACTGTGTGACAGTTTCTTCCTCAGTCCCCCATTCCCTGACATCGCCCAGCAGATCTCCCAGCATCCCCCATTCCTGACATCACCCAGCAGATCTCCCCAGCATCCCCCATTCCCTGCTCCCAGCAGATCTCCCAGCATCCCCATTCCCTGCTCCCAGCAGATCTCCCAGCATCCCCCATTCCCTGACATCGCCCAGCAGATCTCCCAGCATCCCCCATTCCCTGACATCGCCCAGCAGATCTCCCAGCATCCCCCATTCCCTGACAGTGCAGATCTCCCCAGCATCCCCATTCCCTGCTCCCAGCAGATCTCCCAGCATCCCCCATTCCCTGACATCGCCCAGCAGATCTCCCCAGCATCCCCATTCCCTGCTCCCAGCAGATCTCCCAGCATCCCCATTCCTGCTCCCAGCAGATCTCCCAGCATCCCCCATTCCTGACATCGCCCAGCAGATCTCCCAGCATCCCCCATTCCCCTGACATCCCCAGCAGATCTCCCAGCATCCCCCATTCCCTGCATCCCCAGCAGATCTCCCAGCATCCCCCATTCCCTGACATCGCCCAGCAGATCTCCCAGCAGATCTCTCCCAGCATCCCCCATTCCCTGACATCGCCCAGCAGATCTCCCAGCATCCCCATTCCCTGACATCGCAGATCTCCCAGCAGCTCCCATCCCCCATTCCCCATCCCCCCATTCCCTGACATCACCCAGCAGATCTCCCAGCATCCCCATTCCCTGACATCCCCAGCAGATCTCCCAGCATCCCCCATTCCCTGACATCCAGCAGATCTCCCAGCATCCCCCCATTCCCTGACATCACCCAGCAGATCTCCCAGCATCCCCCATTCCCTGACATCACCCAGCAGATCTCCCAGCATCCCCATTCCCTGACATCCCCAGCAGATCTCCCAGCATCCCCCATTCCCTGACATCCCAGCAGATCTCCCAGCATCCCCCATTCCCTGACCCAGCATCCCAGCCCCCATTCCCTGCAGATCTCCCAGCATCCCCCATTCCCATCGCCCCAGCAGATCTCCCAGACCCTGACATCGCCCAGCAGATCTCCCCCCATTCCCTGACATCCCCCATTCCCTGACATCACCCAGCAGATCTCCCAGCATCCCCATTCCCTGACATCTCCCAGCATCCCCATTCCCTGACATCCCCAGCAGATCTCCCAGCATCCCCCATTCCCTCCCAGCAGATCTCCCAGCATCCCCATTCCCTGACATCGCCCAGCAGATCTCCCAGCATCCCCCATTCCCTGACATCGCCCAGCAGATCTCCCCAGCATCCCCCATTCCCTGACATCCCCAGCAGATCTCCCAGCATCCCCATTCCCATGACCCAGCAGATCTCCCAGCATCCCCATTCCCTGACATCCCCAGCAGATCTCCCAGCATCCCCCATTCCCTGACATCGCCCAGCAGATCTCCCAGCATCCCCCATTCCCTGACATCGCCCAGCAGATCTCCCAGCATCCCCATAGATCGCCCGGCAGATCTCCCAGCATCCCCCCATTCCCTGACATCACCCAGCAGATCTCCCAGCATCCCCCATTCCCTGACATCGCCCCGCAGATCTCCCAGCATCCCCCATTCCCTGACATCGCCCAGCAGATCTCCCAGCATCCCCCATTCCCTGACATCGCCCAGCAGATCTCCCAGCATCCCCCATTCCCTGACATCGCCCAGCAGATCTCCCAGCATCCCCCATTCCCTGACATCGCCCAGCAGATCTCCCCAGCATCCCCCATTCCCTGACATCGCCCAGCAGATCTCCCCAGCACGTTTTCAGAGACCTGTCATAAGATGCATCTTGTGTTATTTCTCCTGGCATTGGTTCTCCATTCCTTCTGATAATAAAAACCAAGTTGTTACAGCCCCACCAGGCTGCCCCGTCCCATCTTTCTCCTCACCTCTGCCCACCTCTCTTGTCCCGGTATCTATGTATACACACAAAACACTCCTTAGGACCATATCTGGATCTTTCTATACGATTTTCCCCAATATTGTCCCCTTCTCCGTCTCCTCTGTATCTACTTTTCTTTCATACACATACTTTTGGTTTATGTGTTTGCTTGTCTGTGGAGACGGTGTCTTGTACCTACGATGGCTTTGAACTCACTGTGCAGCCTACGGATGGCCTTGGCTCCTGTTCCTTCTGCCTCCACTTCAGAGTGCTGGGATACAGGCCCGCAACACTATATTCTATTCGGGTGGTACTGGGGACTGACCCTGGGGCTCCTCATCCTCCAGATTGAGGTGCAAGCCTTACCCCAAAGGCTTCTTCTTACTTGATCCCTACCAACAGGGGAAGAGCTTGACTTTGCATTTCGCAAAACTCCATCAGCTTCCTCCTGTCAGAGCACAGAGCTCCCTGCTAATGGCCGTGGTGAGTCCCTTGCATCCCGCTATAGTCACCCAGCAATAAGCTAGTAAGCTGGTACTGACAGTGTTTGTCTTTTCTACGGCTGTGCCAGCCCCGAGCCCGGAGCCTGACACACGATGCTAATAAATGCTAAGCTGGGTGACTATGGCACAAATATCCAAAGCCATGCTAGTCTCTAGGCACCAACAAGGGTTAATTTGAACCAAACTTGTTAAAAACCTTCCTGTAATAAGCACTGGGAGCACTTAGCCTGGGTTGAACATAGTGCACCAGAAAGGTACCCTCAGCAATGCTGTCTGTCACTTCTTCCTACTGACAGGATTCTTGGTAGAAGCCCCATGTGCCACAGAGCGCTCTCTGTCCTCTTCACTGTTCAGATGTGGTCAGTCAACCATCACGGCACCCCATGTCTGCTCGGCAGAGTCAGAATTCCTCAGAGACTGGCACCTCCAGCAGCTGCTAACCTCTTCTGGCCTCTTAGAAGAAACTGTGTCTCTGAGGCCATCCACCTCTACGTGGAATGAGTCCGTCTGCCCTTTGGTCTTAGCCTAGTACAATAAATTAAATGTCCCTGGAGTGGGGGCTGGCAATGGAGCTCATTTGGTACAGTGTCCCCATGCCAAGAATCCCTCAGTCCATCCCCAACACCGCATGGGTCAACAGGTGTGGACAATCGTTATCCCAGCATGGGGGAGGTGAAGGCTGGAGGATCAGAACCTCAAAGGCATTCTCAGCTGCCCATCTCCGTGAATGCCAGCCTAGAGTGGAAACCTTGTCTGGAAGGAAGAGGAGGGAGGAGGAGGAGGAGGAGGAGGAGGAGGAGGAGGAGGAGGAAAAAGGGAGGAGGAGGAGGAAAAGGAGGAGGAGGAGGAGGAGGAGGAGGAGGAAAGAGGAGGAGGAGGGAGGAAAAAGGAGGAGGAGGAGGGGAGGAGGAGGAAAAAAGAGGAGGAGGAAAAGGGGAGGAGAAGGAGGAGGAGGGGGAGGAAAAAAGGGAGGAGGAGGAACAGGAGGAGGAGGAAAAAGAGAAGGAGGAGGAGGAAAAAGGGGGGAGGAGGAACAGGAGGAGGACGGGGAAGAGGGGGTAGAGGGGAAAGAGGAAGAGGAAGGAGGAAAGGAGGAGAGAGGAAGGAAGTTGGCCAGTCTAGAAAGTGATGAGGCTTAATGCCCCAGTGAAGGATTTCATAGACAAAGTATTTTTGTACTTATTATTAAAAGCTCTTTTGCTACCAAGAAAATTAAGTTTCACGTGGAGGACAATGGAGTCAAAAACAAAGTACTACCCGAATTCCTGATAATGCTTTAGCATAGTTGACAACCTTAGGAGCTTCTGAGTGTGGGACCATCAGTGAATGTTAGATAGATGGGCATACTATCAAGAGTATATGGACAGCACACTGGCCCTGATACGCTTATTTAAGAGACAGAGGAGAACAAAGGAGAGGGGGGGGGCATGAACTCTAAAGAAAGCTTGAATACTTTACACAGCCCAGAACTGACACGGTGCCATCCTTATAATCGCTCAGAGAATCAGAAATGAGGGCTACGTCTGTGGTGTAGACTGTGAGGAGCACTGCTCAGGAGGAAAGGGGGCTGCTGCAGGTCCCAGCTCTGGAGTTTATCAGAATAAGAGGGCCTTGCTCGAGGCCAGGATCAGGCCTTGCAGGGGGAAAGAGAACATTAGATAAAAACAATACGGTATATGGCGGGCTGAATTGGGGGGGGGCGGAGATTAAAGGGAAGGAGAGGCTTCCCTTTTAAAGTCTGAAAAGGAGCTTCATCAAAAGAAAGGAGAGCGCAAGCGAGTGAGCGAGAGAGAAGGAGACACAGAGACAGAAACAGACACAGAGAGGCAGAGAGAAAGACAGAGAAAAGGACAGAGAGACAAAGAGAGGGTACGGCAATGGCCTGGGGGGGGAGGGGTTAGAGGAACCTCTTTCCAAGCAGCTTTTAGAGCAGTCTCTCTCGAGGTGTCCTGTGGCGTCTCAGGCTCACCTCTGAACACAGGAAAGATCTGACTTCTTGTCACCTTTTAGCGCTGGCAGAAGTTTCACATCACATCACTTAGCCCAGCACAGCAAATGTGACAAAGAGCATGGAAGAGTCGCAAAACCAGAAACTGAGAGCTGTCAAGCCAGCACAGACTTAACACTGCTCCGGAAGGAAGCCGCGGGGAGGCGTGGCCTGACTCAGGGGGCGGGATCTGGCCCAGCAGTGCAGCCTGTAAGCCTAGAGGAGAGCTAGGAAAGCTTGCGTGTGGGAAGAGAAGAAATGGCTATTCCAGTTAGGAAGTAGACACTGCTTTCCTTCCCTGGGTCTAGAAAACCTAACAGTCACAAAGATTCTGCTACAGCTATGCCATGGTGAGCTCCTCAGGATATAAGCTACCTACATGGGCGTCCATGATTGGTAAACAGAAGCGCAGCTACACGATTCCAGGCTGGAAGGTTGGGAGCACTTGTGAAAGAGACAAGAGACGTCTGCCACAAAGGTTCACTCTAGCTTTGTTCATCCTGATACTTAACTTGGTATTGATGGCCAAACCTTTTCAATTTTTGAAATGTATTTTTAACTGGAAGACTTAAAAGTGGGCATATTTATGGGTTCACCAGCATGACTACCAAAATGTCCTTGATCAATCCCCTGTTCCTATCCCTGCTCCTGTTCCTATCCCCACACCTATCAGACCCATTCTCCTCCCTCCCTCCACCCCGCCATGTCTAATCGATTTCCTTTTCTCAGAAAGATTCAAGCATCCCACCTTGGACCCTCCTTGTTACTTAGTGTCTTTGGGTCTATGGTTATCCCGTACTTATGACTAATATCTACTTATAAACGAGGTAGGGGAAGACAGAGGGAGAGAGGGCTGGGAAGGACAACTGGATTGGAGTCGGGCTTCCCTGGGATGAAGTAGAAACCTAGGACAATGGAAAGTCCCAGGAATCTATCAGGATGACCCTAGCTAAGACTCGTAGCAATGGGGACTATGGAGCCTGAGCCGGCCATCTCCTGTAACCAAGAAAGACTTCCAATGGAGGGATTAAGGCACCTACCCTGCCACACAACCTTAGACCCACACTTTGTCCTGCCTACAAGATATGCAAGGATAAAGACGGAACAGAGATGGAGGGAATGGATGGCCAACCAACGAGTGGTCCAGCCTGAGACTCATGGAAAGTCTGCCATGAAAGGGAGCCGACCCCTGAAATTAATGACATTCTGCTATACCTGCAGACTGGAGCCTAGCATAACTGTCATCAGAAAGGTTCACCCAGCTCAGAGTCAGGAGCCTGGAGGCCCCACAGTCCTCATTTCACCTGTAGGTGGCGCCATTGTTGTGGGTCCCTACCAAGCTTCCTGGGACAAGGCCCTGTGTGGGATTCTGTAATGGGAACGACCCTCTTGCTGTCTTCAGGTCCCATATCTTGACCACCTTAACAACAAGCCTTCCCAAGATCCTGCCGGCAATTGGATTTCCGACGGCAGCTAAAAGCTTTCCTTCTCTCTTCCCAACACATTAATCTCTCAACAATAGACGTTTATCAAACCTTTCTCTTGCATGATGTAGATTGAAAGCCTCTGGTCTTATATAATCAAGGACCAGATAAATGAGTGCGAAAACCACTTGCGGAATGCCGAGCGGGAACAAGAGCTGACTTCTTGCAGCTTCGGTCGCCTTCCCTGCAACACGAGTACGGGAATAGAGCAGAAGGTGTTTGACTCTTCTGGCATGCCGTACATAGTAAGAACACGGCCACCCCAATGAACACAAGCTGGTCTTCTGAGGGGAGGCGGCTCACCAAGTGACTTCCACTAAACCAGACCAATTATCCCAAGGGTAGTGCCCACATCATCAGTAACAGCATCACATGGAAATGTGTTAGAGTACACACTCAAGCTCAGTCAGTGTACTTAATAAAAAAGGGTGGGGCACAACTCAGAAATCGGAGTTCTAATAAACTTTCCAGGTGATTGTCCAATATCCTTAAGGTTTATTCTATTTCATCATCATCCCCACCACTACCACCATCATCATCACCACCACCACCACCATCATCTTTACCATCATTATTTCATTTATTTAACCAGGGGCAGGAGGGGACAACAATTTCCGGGAGTCTGTTCTCTCTTTCCATTGTGTGGATCCTACAGATTGAACTCAGGTTGTCATGACAGCAAGAACTTTTACTTGCTAAGCCCCTACCCTCAAGTTTTGATTGATCAATAAATATCCTTCCAGCTCTAAAATAAAAACTTTGAAAAACTTCTAAAACCCTTATTTTCAAAGTGTCAGAGACTAGAAGAACACTGGAAGCCCAGCATTGACAACTCCAGAGAGATGACCGCACTGACTTCCACAGTTAATGACGTCAAACAACCCAGCCATGTGTTTCCCTAGCAGAGTGCGTGGCTGATGGGATTTCACTTTGCTCAATATTAGTTTCCTGGGTTCCTCTACCTAAAAAACCACAACCATCACCGCTCCGCCCCCCCCGCCCGCCCGCCTCTCCCCGGCCCCCCACCAGGCCCGCCCAGCCCTGCCCAATTCCGCCCGCCCCGCCTCCTCCCCCCACCAGGCCCCGCCCAGCCCTGCCCAATTCCGCCCTGCCTCTCCCTGCCTCACCCTGCCCAACCTACCCCCTCTTCTGCTTCCTGTTTCTCCTTCACCATTACTCCTAGCATAATGCACAGCTCAGTTGCTGCTTCGTGTACAATCTCCTTCCACAAGGATACATCGGATGAAAGCTCTCTGTCAGTTTTGCTAAGAGTCACACCCCCAGTGTCTAGTAAGGACTGGCACATCAGAACCTCCCCAAAAGGGATGATTAGGGGGAAGGAGCAAGTAATTTTATCACAATCGGTGTTTCCTATGGAAATTTGACCGTGTCTACTTCCCATTTCTTGTTCCAAATTGTGCTTACGTTTCATTCCATGTTGTGCTCAAATTCTGTCCTCGATCTTAAAGACTCTCTCTACTCAACCATTTTCCTTTGGTCCTGCTCAAGGTGAACTTGCACGCCGTGACCACTGCGTTCTGCGACTCTGGCGGCAGAGATCTGAATGCCCCTCCCTACTGTGTATAAGGCTCAGCTTAGCTCTGACATCCTGACTTGGTTGTCATCAGAATGGGTATTGTCTAAGGAGTTCGTGGAAGGCGGCGGTGCCATTCATGCGACAAGAACTGCGTGGGAAACAGACCCTAAAGGAAACAGTACAGAGATCTCACAGGTAATTACCCACAATGCCCTCACAGCAATTTACATTTTACAATTTGTACCTTGACACACATCAGCTCAGATTTGCTCAGTGGTTTCAAAGATTAAGCTGCCTCGCTTTCAGTCTTCCAATAACCTTAAGATTAGTTCCTGAGTTGAAAAAAAATAATGAAATGAAATGAAAGAAACAGTTAGTCTATCCAGCAGCCATCAAATTCATAGGTGGCCAATATTTGCTCTCCTGTCCCATTCCTCCTGCCCACCAGGTCTGCAAGACCCTCCCTATCATTGGTCCTGCTCAACACATGCTCAACACATGACAAGCTCTGACAGAGAAGGGGACACCCAGGTGTCAGGCTAGTGTAATATAACCACCCTGCTTCTAAAAGCAAAGAAAACTGATACTGAGACACACACACACACACACACACACACACACACAACACACACCACATTCACACAGACACATGCCAATGCATACACATGCATATGCGCACATACACACCACACACATACCACATACACACCACATTCTCGAACAGGCACATGCCAAATAATACACACACACATGCACGTGCACACAGACATATGCCAATGAATGCACACACACACACACCGCAGCAGCAGCAGCAGCAGCAGAACCAGCTTCATGATTTTGTACCCAGGAATTCTTGCCCTTATATTTTAATCTATTTCTAAAATTCACGATTTGCATTCCTACTCCAATCAAAACATAAAAGCAGAGCTCTGACAGAGAGACCTTCATATCAGTGCTCATGAATATAACGCTGAAATTAAAAATGACAGCTTTCGGTAGAGTGTCAGACAGGTTGGTCAGCCTGTTATTTTCCACTTCTGTTTATTTACCTAGACCTAGAATGTGCTATGACTGGAAATGGGCAAAACGGATTATTATAGCTTTGCTGTTTCAGAGAGGGAAAAAAAAAACTTTATTATTAATAGAAACTGGGCGCCAATCTACTCCTGAGGTAACATGCCACAGCTGTCGTTTTAAAGGTGATTTCCCTTGATAATTACTCCTTTGGAAATGGCTTTATCACTAAATTTAAATTTCATGGAAATTCACATTTTGAGACGATCTAAAGAAGAGCTGAGGGAAACCAGTGCCTGTCAACCTGTCCATTTCATCACCATGAAAATCACGCTCACACTTTAGGATTACAACTTGTCCAGGGTGTCTTCTAGATCAGCGGGTCCACAGTGACCTTCATATCATAGCTAAAATGAACCCTGCCAAAGTGCACCTTACCTGCTGATACGCCCGCCTTTGTGTTTTAATCCCACCTCTCCTTTCAGGCCTAAGATAATCGAGCGGGTTATCTGAGGGGAAGCAACCTAGTGTCATCTCACACAGCTAGAGACGGCTTCTGCTCTAACCACAGACAGGATGACCAAGGACGGTGTGTGACTTCATAGTTAACATATGTTGGCAGCAGTGCCACTTGTCACAAGGTCACAGCAGTGGGTTCTCTCTGCAGACCCTTCACCCCAAGAGGGTGAACCCCACTCATCCTTAAAGGAAGAGGGGAGAACCACTCCTTTGTTGAGGCACCTGCCACACAGCCATAAAGAAACGTTGAGACAGCCTGCTGTGGCTAGAGGTCTGCACTTGTGACTGTTCTACCCACAGAAGAGTGTCCTACCGGCTGGGAAGAGGAAGAGGACCTGAGATACCCTACAGGCTCACTGATTCACACTGGCTCAGAGAGCACAGAAGGCTGCGGTAATTCTCATTTCACCAGCCCAGCTGTCATGGGTATGCAGTGAGTTGAGGTCAAAACTACAGGAAAGGTATGGCAGGCATAGACGCTTTAAACACAATAATCATGGCTTCCAGGTAGAAAGTCAGTCATTCTTGAAGAAGGACCTGAAGCACCTCGCTTTCTAACCAAGTGGTGTCCAGGCTCAAACCCAATCACTTCTCAGTGGAAGCGTTATTCTAAGACCCTTCCTAGAGATCACACAAACATCTGTGCCCTCCTCCTGGAGTCCCAACCATGAACCAAAGTGTGATCCTACCAGAGTTTATCATGTGGAATCAGGGAGTTCATGGGGCTTATTTAGAAAGCATGATTGAGAGGTTGCCGGCAAGAATGTGGGTGACCCCAAAGCAGCTTCAATGCAAGGTCTTCACCCAGCATGGATGGTGGCTCTCCATAGCCACCTAGATGGAGTTCCTTCCCTTTAGCCTTTCCTTGTCTCTAGACTCTAATAATAGCTTCTGATCTCTAGAGAACACACAGAATGCACACAAGTGCCTGGAAGCAATAGCAGGTGGTCAGGTGAGGATATAGTGACCCTCTCCAGCCCCTCCTACTCTGAGAAAGTGTCAATCACCATCAAGCCAGCTATGATGACCTTTTGCAAGCAGGCACAACCATGGCGGCTGTCCTGCCTTGAGAAGGACCGAGTTCTATGGCACGCAGCTGGATAAGGCACAGGTACCCGCTCACCAAGTAGAAACACTTCTGGTTGGCACCTGAGAGACCATTCACAGTCACCAAAGGCCTTTTAAAGACACCACTGTTTTCATTACAAAATTCAAGTTCTCGGAATGCAACCTGCTCCTCAACATGGTAAGTGTTGGGATAGTTTTTGAGACGTCAAATGGATTTGATTTAGGGTTACTTTCTCGGCTCTATGACCATGGGCAAATTGGTTCCCATAGCCGAGTCTAAATTTTTTTTTTATTTACTCTGAAATAATCATAGTGAGAACCCAGTTTCTGTAACCTGAGGATTGAACAAAAATATACAGAGGAAAAGTGCCCAGTAAAAAATGTTTGGCCCACAAAAGAAATCAAATAGAAATTAATTCCATTTCTCCATTACTTGTGTGTGTGTGTGTGTGTGTGTGTGTGTAATACATAATGGAAAAATATGTGAAGAAGATATTCAGATAGACATAGATAGATATAGATATAGATATATATAGATATAGATATAGATATAGATATATACAATGTCAAAATTTATTTTGAAGGTGACTTGTGGTGGCACTTCCTATAGACCTAGTGTTCTGTTAGCAGGAGCAGATGGGTATAGTTTTGAGGCAAACCTGGATTACACAGGAAGACCTCATCTCAATACTGCTGCTGGGGAAGTCCTAAGGCTAAGCATGCCAATGTATCACCATATGGCTGGACACAGCTGCTGTCCCTGCGTGTCATCCTGTGTGGAACCTGAGTAGACTATAACTGTAATCACAGAGGTGAGCTGTGAAAACTGGTCCCGTGATGAAGCTTCCTTTCTGCTGGAGCTGCTGCGACCTCGTTTCTGTTCTCATAACCCCACCGTGGTTGAAAAGAAGGACGATGCATCTCTCCTCTGTGGCACAGTAGCACTGTTTTGTGGCTTTTATGCACCCTATTTGTCTCACAGATCAGGCAGGGTTCAAAATTGTTCTCACACACACACACACACACACATACACACACACACACACTCCCGTCTAACAGCACCTGATTGTGTGCCCTGGTGTTGGAATCGAAGCATGCCCTATCATATAGGTAGAAAACATGCATGGTTTGGCAGACAAATGGCAAGGAATACCTGTCACCTCCCTGAGAGAGTAGGCAGAGACAGTCCCCAGCCAAGAATAGCAACAGCATAGCCCGCTATGTGTCACCAACCTGAGGTGTGATTAGCAGTCATCGATGAGAGATGACATGTGGACAGACTACTGGGGAAAGAGTGAGGAACGAGGGGAGGGGAGGGGAGGGAGGGAGGGAAGGAGGAAGGAGGGAGGGCGGCAGGTAGAGAAGGAAGGAATTAAGGGTTTCACCCGACGTTTCCATTCTTTCATTCAATCATTAGCCATTTTCTGGATGTATTGAGAACTCACTGTTCTAGTCACTGTGGACACAAG
Organism: Rattus rattus; assembly: GCF_011064425.1. Classification (NCBI taxonomy): domain Eukaryota; kingdom Metazoa; phylum Chordata; class Mammalia; order Rodentia; family Muridae; genus Rattus; species Rattus rattus. The sequence goes on from NC_046156.1 coordinate 7,398,610, forward strand.
GACACGAAGAACATTTTTTTCTTTAGAATTCTATCCCATGGGAAGGACAGCAAAGCAGACAGATAGTTGTAAGAAAATAATTATGACAAATAACTATAACAAAATGCAGCTATAATGCGTGGGGCATGGCCTGGGAGCCCAAAGAAACAGTCAGCTAAGCAAACATACGATAATTCCTCAAGTTTTGAAACGGCCCAGTGTGGGCATGTACATAATCAAAGCCAGATGGACTAAACATAGAATTCTAAGGAAGTAGAAAAGAACAGCCCTGGGATGTGGAAAGAAGTGGGTCTAAGTTGACTGTCTCGGAGGTGAGGGGAGAACACTCTTGTCTTCACTTCATCGGTGAGGTCCTCATGTTTCCTTTTCCTCGCGTTTCTTCCTCGTGAGTCCATCTGAACAAATGGATTCCTATTTTATACAACAACAGTGTTTTCTGAAGATATGTATGACTGCTGGAAGGCACACACGTGGACACACACACACATGTGCACACACACATGTGCATACACACACATGTGCACACACATGGGGAGATGGGGGCGATGTTGGTTTAAACATACAGATGAATGTAGGTTACAGGAAGACAGGTTCTTGCTTATGGAAATGCTATTTGTGACCTTAATTCTTTTTTTTTAGATTTATTTAATGTATATGAGTACACCGTAGTAGTTGTCTTCAGACACACCAGAAGAGAGCATCGGATCCCATTACAGATGGTTGTGAGCCACCATGTAGTTGCTGGGATTTGAACTCAGGACCTCTGGAAGAGCAATCAGTGCTCTTAACCGCTGAGCCATCTCTCCAGCCCGTGACGTTAATTCTTTACTTTTATAATGAGATGTCATTTTCCGAGCAATCTCCTAGCAGGAGAGTAAAAGCAAGACACACGGCACTTAGCAAAATTAAGATGTTAATACACATAAATCCTCAGTGTGCTTTTAAGATGCGCCGTAATGACTTCCTGTCTGCTAAAGTCATAAAAGCGGAGTAGAGGCATTTCCACTCAGCTAAGTAGCAAACTCGGGACGCTGCCAGCCTGAAAACCCAATTTAAACGTCTACCGGCTTTGTTGCAAGTACACAACCTTGGGAACATAAAATTCACATCAGCTTAAGCAAAATTTATTATTTCTCTCTTTTGGTGCTAAATACTCTGCTCAAGTCTCCTCTTCATTGCCTCCGACCTGAGCATTTCTTTGCTGTCCCTGAGGCCACATGATGGCTGGATCTACGTACAGTAAAGGGAATGAGTCCCCCCTTGCCATTCCCTCTCCTCAGTTACAGTCTGAGATACAGCAAAGAGGCAATGACCTGCTCCAGATGCTGGGACCAGGCCCACCCAGAGCACCTTCTCCCAACTATACTCAAGGTATCTTCCTTATATACCCCATAGCCCAACAAATTCAAAAGGCATATCAATGATGTCACTATTATCCATCAATCAACAGTGGCATCAGACTCCTCGATGTGTCTCTATAACACACTCAGTCACACAGCTTGGCACACTTTTCCGTGCCAAAATTCCACGTGTACTTTTTCCCCCCACAGAATGAAAGCCACGTTGGATGGAAGAGTGTCTTCGTTACTCTGTTGCTGTGATGGAACTCTGATGGAGGCAACTCAAAGGAGAGTTTATTTCGGCTCACGGATCCAGTGGTTCACAGTCTACCCTGGCAGGAGACAGGAGCAAGAAATGGGACCAGGCTGCACAGTCTTAGTGCCTAGCCCCATTTCTTTCCGGATTCCGTCTCCTAAATCTGAGGTTCTCAGCCCTCCTAATGCTGTGATCCTTTAACACAGTTCTTCATGTTGTGGGGACCCCTGCGACAGTAAAATTATTTCATTGCTACTGCATAACTGTAATTTTGCTGCTGTTGTGAATCGTAATGTAAATGTCTGATATCCAGAATGCAAGCCCCAAAGGCATTGAGAACAGCTGACTTAAAGGCTCCGTAACCTTCACAAACAGATTCATCATGTAATGGTTTGTATTGGCTTGGCCCAGGGAGTGACACTCTTTGGAGGTGTGGCCTTTCGGAGTAGGTGTGGTCTTGTTGGAGTAGGTGTGTCACTGTGGGTTGGGGCTTTAAGACTTTCACCCTAGCTGCCTGGAAGTAAATCTTCTGCTAGCAGCCTTCAGATAAATATGTAGGACTCTCAGCTCCTCCTGCACCATGCCTGCCTGGATGCTGCCATGCTCCCTCCTTGATGATAATGGACTGAACCTCTGAATCTGCAAGCCAGCCCCAATGAAATGTTGTCCTTATAAGAGTTGCCTTGGTCATGGCATCTGTTCACAGAGGTAAGACCCTAAGACCTTCTGGGAACCAAGCGTTCAAACACCCAAGCCAAAGACAACATTTCTCATTCAAACAAAAACAAATACAGACGTTTACTTAGAATTTCTGTTCTGCCCACACACCCTAACTGTTCATTCTGTATAAATCCCTGGTCACTGTTTTTGATGAGTTTCTCTTATTTCAGAGGCCGGTGTAGCCTCACGGGTCATTCGTTTTTTTACTGATGTTTCCGGCTGACACTGGGGATACAGGCAGTGACTCCAGCTTTGATGCTCTGCTCTGAAGCATCATCTTTCGGCCCGAGACCTTTGTTATAATGTGGAGACTTTGCTACAGATCCCTAATCAGCAGTCTTTCAACAATGTATGTGTAAAAGCCGCCCCGACAAAAGGGAGTTTACAGAGAAAAAGAAGGAGCTAGAAAGGCAGTTCAGTAGCAGATGAGTTTCCCAGGATTACATGCTCCCAAGTTTGAGCCCCAGAGCCAAAATGAAATATAAAAACTCCCATTAAGTAGGCTGAGAAAAGACTCAAAACCAAAGAATATGACTCATAAAGGCTAAAGAGAAAAAAAACCACCCATCAGCTTAAAGTCCAGAGGCCCGGGAAGTACTTGACATTCAGCAGAAGTTAGCAGAAGCTGTGATTAGTGGGAGGGTTTTTTTTTTTCCCACCACAATGAAAAGGATTTTATTACCACTGGGGAGAGTTATGCTGTGTCGGGTACATTATCTAATATTTGAAGAGGAGAGCTAAGTACTGAGTGAACAATTGTCTGGCCTAGGAAACCGCCAAGTTACAACCACATCCGGCCGGTTCCCGGGCTCCGGCAGCATGCTGGCTTTGTCCCAACGTGAGGAGGTCTTTTTCTCCAGGCAAGGGTAGGCGGAGTAGTAGTGCTGTGTTTTCAAGTCACATAAGCTGGACTTAGCCATCGGTAACCCACGTCTAAGGCGTGTGGACAGTAGTGAAAACTGCCTGTTAGGGACCAAACACGTGCCATTCACCAGGCACAGGGTCAATCTTTCTCTCAGCCCATGAGGTGATTGCCCTCCTTCTACTGAGGATGTTGAAATGATCGTCTCTAAGGCGTGTTAACAATACCGCACCTATTTATTTAAAATGTCCTACGGTCATCCAACTTAGTCTCTACAGGCGTCCACCTGCGGCAGGCGTCTGATCTGTCCCAGCATCCCCTGTGGTACGTGGCCAGGGTGAGAAGTGAGTCACTGGCACCCACCAGGCAGAGGAGCTCTGCAGCCTTCAAGCGTATACGTATGTTATTCACAAGCTCTCAAGAGTCTTCCTAGACGGACCTTTAGATCCTATTTTTAATAATTCTTTTAATCTCTTTAAAGTGCTCAGCCAGAGAGCAAAGCCGCTCTCGACTTTAGGCTACACGTCCGGCATTTTGCACCTTCATTCCTACTAAAACCAGAGTTTTCACAGCAAGAGAAAAGCTTCCCTTTGGGAAAGTTTTTGTCACTGGCCCTGACCAAAGTAATGTTCACCTTCTTACCAAGTGAGTGGTGCCTCAGAACTCAAAGACCAAGTTTGAGGAGGGTATAGATGGGCAGGTTTGCTCTGTGCCTGCAAGGAGGCTTAACATCTAATCCTGGAGAAAGGGATGGTTTGAACTAAGGCAGTGTTAGAACCAGGGTTCTCACCCAACAAACGGTGTAAGTGGAGCATCTCTAAGGGGCAACATGAGAGACGTGGCAAGAACCAGAATCTTCTGACTCTGGTCCCAGCACTAACAGCCTGGCCAGAGGCCAGAGTGAGTGGCGTCAGAGAGGCACAGCCCGCCTGGGGACCTACCTTCACACAGGCCTCTTGTCTCCTACCAAGAACCACTGTAGTGGAACCCCAGTTCTGCTGGAGGGAAGACATCTCCATCCCGTTTGGGGGTGTCAGGTAGGACAGAGTCACAGTTCTCATTGCAGGCACTAGGGGGCAGTGACACCGGGGTGCATACTCACGGGTCCACTTGTCTTTGAGAACATTGGACAAAGAAGGATATTTAACACAAAGAGGCTTAATTGTAGTAGACAGTTACCTGAGTCACTCATAAACTTAAGAGGCTGTCTCTTCAGAAGGCCTGAACTGAATCACCGCAAACTTGAGTTGCTTAGAAAGGAGTCTGTGATAAAAACAAGTACGAAAACGGTTATCAGACGTCAGCGATCTTCCATCGAAAAACTAACCTCCTCTGCCCCGCGTGTGTTTCTGAAAGCCCAGAAAATTTACAAAGAAAAGCGCGGACTTCCGCTGTCCTCGAGGGGGCAGCTTCTCTTTATTACAGAGCTGAGGTTTATCCCAGCTCTCCCCCCACCCCCGCACCAACATGGCTCCTGGGAAAAGCACCTCAACCTTCCTGCCTCCCCTGCCTTTCATCCACACGCGCCCTTTGTTGAGCACTGACATCGAGTTTTAAATCTTACTTGCATGCTGATTAACACATTCATTGGTGTGAATGGTGTTTCCTTTCACTTTAGTGATTGCGTGAGCACGCTCGCGTGCGTGTGCATGTGCGTGTGTTTAACTTCAACTTTATGAGGAGGGATTTTTTTTCTATTTTTATTAACATACACTATATAAAATGATGAGTTTATGATATTTTCATGCATGTAAGTAATGGGGGAAAAGTGCTGAAATTTTTGGTTCTTTGGTCTTTCAGCGTTTGTTTCCACATGTATCTTTTAGCTTTCTGTTTTGACATAGTTTAAGAAAAGCTACAAAAGTAACCATTTTCAGGCGATACTTTTCATCAGTTTTCAACCAGCAGTTCCAGTACCTTCCATAACCACAGGGTTGTTATCAAGAGTGCCATTTTGTGTCCTGAGAAAGCGGAAAGCACATGTCTTGTTTTCTGCTTTGTGAATTGAACTTGACAGCACAAACATTTCTATCGTTGAAAATCCTTCAGAACACTGGGGCTCAGTAGTTAAGAAGAGAACATTGCTCTTGCACAGGGCCAAAGTTCAATTCCCAACACTACATCTGGAGGCTCACTGTACCCTGTAACTTTTGTACAGGATCTAACCATCCACTTTGGCTTCCACAGGCACTCCACCCTGATGCACATATCCACACAGACAGGCACAAATATATATATATATATATATATATATATATATATATATATTATATAAAAATAAAAATAAAATATGTTCTTTTTAAAACTAAAATAAAAAACACATGAGGAGCCCTGCGGTCCATACTACGCCTGGATCTGAATGGACCCGGTCAAACAGCTCCCTGCACCCAAATCCCGTGGGAGGGAGAGCTAGATCTTCAGAGGGGCAGACACACCTGGGAAACCAGAGGAGACTACACTCTGCCCACATTTCTGAATCTAGAGAAAAAACCCTAGCTTTACCGGGCCTCCTGTGCACAGGGACACAGGAGAAAAAGAGGCAGGCGCTTCTGGTTCTCACCCACAGGGACAACTGAAAGCAGTGGACAGAAAAGACTACACGCCTGAAAGCAGAACACTCTATTCCCATAACTGGATGAAGGAAAACAGGAAACCAGGTCTACAGCACTTCTGACACACAGGCCTATAGAACGGTCAAGCCGCTGTCAGAAATAGCAAAACAAGGTAACACCAGAGACAACCTGATGGAGAGAGGCAAGCGCAGGAACCCAAGCAACAGAAAACAAGACTACATGGCATCATCGGAGCCCAATTCTCCCACCAAAGCAAACCCTGAATATCCAAACACACCAGAAAAGCAAGATCTAGATTTAAAATCACATTTGATCATGATAATGGAGGACTTCAAGAAAGACATGAAGAACTCCCTTTGAGAAACGCAGGAAAACATAAATAAACAAGTAGAAGCCCTTAGAGAGGAAACACAAAAATCCCTGAAAGGATTACAGGAAAACACAATCAAACAGGTGAAGGAATTGAAAATGGAAATAGAAACAATAAAGAAAGCACAAAGGGAGACAAAAACCAAAGGAAGAGACAAGGAGCCGTAGATACAAGCATCACCAACAGAATACAAGAGATAGAAGAGAGAATCTCAGGGGCAGAAGATTCCATAGAAATCATTGACACAACTGTCAAAGATAATGTAAAACGGAAAAAGCTACTGGTCCAAAACATACAGGAAATCAAGGACACAATGAAAAGATCAAACCTAAGGATAATAGGTATAGAAGAGAGTGAAGACTCCCAACTCAAAGGACCAGTAAATATCTTCAACAATATCACAGATGAAAACTTCCCTAACCTAAAAAAAGAGATACCCATAGGCATACAAGAAGCCTACAGAACTCCAAATAGATTGGACCAGAAAAGAAACACCTCCCGTCACATAATAGTCAAAACACCAAACGCACAAAATAAAGAAAGAATATTAAAAGCAGTAAGGGAAAAAGGTCAAGTAACATATAAAGGCAGACCTATCAGAATCACACCAGACTTCTCACCAGAAACTATGAAGGCCAGAAGATCCTGGACAGATGTCATACAGACCCTAAGAGAACACAAATGCCAGCCCAGGTTACTGTATCCAGCAAAACTCTCAATTAACATAGATGGAGAAACCAAGATTTTCCATGACAAAACCAAATTTACACAATATCTTTCTACAAATCCAGCACTACAAAGGATAATAGATGGTAAAGCCCAACATAAGGAGGCAAGGTACACCCTAGAAGAAGCAAGAAACTAATCGTCTTGGCAACAAAACAAAGAGAAGAAAAGCACACAAACATAACCTCACATCCAAATATGAATATAACAGGAAGCAATAATCACTATTCCTTAATATCTCTCAACATCAATGGACTCAATTCCCCAATAAAAAGATATAGATTAACAAACTGGATACACAATGAGGACCCTGCATTCTGCTGCCTACAGGAAACACACCTCAGAGACAAAGACAGACACTACCTCAGAGTGAAAGGCTGGAAAACAACTTTCCAAGCAAATGGTCGGAAGAAGCAAGCTGGAGTAGCCATTCTAATATCGAATAAAATCAATTTTCAACTAAAAGTCATCAAAAAAGATAAGGAAGGACACTCCATATTCATCAAAGGAAAAATCCACCAAGATGAACTCTCAATCCTAAATATCTATGCTCCAAATACAAGGGCACCTACATACGTAAAAGAAACCTTACTAAAGCTCAAAACACACATTGCACCTCACACAATAATAGTAGGAGATTTCAACACCCCACTCTCATCAATGGACAGGTCATGGAAACAGAAATTAAACAGAGACGTAGACGGACTAACAGAAGTCATGAAACAAATGGACTTAACAGATATTTATAGAAAATTCTATCCTAAAACAAAAGGATATACCTTCTTCTCACCACCTCATGGCACTTTCTCCAAAATTGACCATATAGTTGGTCATAAAATAGGCCTCAACAGATACAGAAAGATAGAAAGAATCCCATGCGTCCTATCAGGCCACCACGGGCTAGAGCTGGTCTTCAATAACAATAAGGGAAGAACGCCCACATATACATGGAAGTTGAACAATGCTCTACTCAATGATAACCTGGTCAAGGAAGAAACAAAGAAAGAAATTAAAGACTTCTTAGAATTAATGAAAATGAAGCTAAAACATACCCAAACTTATGGGACACAATGAAAGCTGTGCTAAGAGGAAAACTCATATCTCTGAGTGCCTCCAGAAAGAAACAGGAGAGAGCATATATCAGCAGCTTGACAGCACACCTAAAAGCTCTAGAACAAAAAGAAGCAAATACACCCAGGAGGAGTAGAAGGCAGGAAATAATCAAACTCAGAGCTGAAATCAACCAAGTAGAAACGAAAAGAACCATAGAAAGAATCAACAGAACCAAAAGCTGGTTCTTTGAGAAAATCAACAAGACAGATAAACCCTTAGCCAGACTAACCAGAGGACACAGAGAGTGTGTCCAAATTAACAAAATCAGAAATGAAAAGGGAGACATAGCTACAGAATCAGAGGAAATTAAAAAATTCATCACATCCTACTACAAAAGCCTATATTCAACAAAACTTGAAAATCTGGAGGAAATGGACAATTTCCTAGACAGATACCAGGTACCAAAGTTAAATCAGGAGCAGATAAACCATTTAAACAACCCCATAATGCCTAAAGAAATAGAAGCAGTCATTAAAAGTCTCCCAACCAAAAACAGGCCAGGTCGATATGGATTCAGTGCAGAATTCTGTCAGGTCTTCACAGAAGACCTCATAACAATACTATTCAAACTATTCCACAAAATTGAAACAGATGGAGCACTGCTAAATTCCTTTTATGAAGCCACAATTACTCTTATACCTAAACCACACAAAGACCCAACAAAGAAAGAGAACTTCAAACCAATTTCCCTTATGAATATCGACGCAAAAATATTCAATAAAATTCTAGCAAACCGAATCCAAGAACACATCAAAACAATCATCCACCATGATCAAGTAGGCTTGATCTCAGGTATACGGGGATGGTTTAATATACAGAAAACCATCAATGTAATCCACTATATAAACAAACTGAAAGATAAAAACCACATGATCATTTCATTAGAGGCTGAGAAAGCAATATTACAGAATATTACTCAAGCAGTATTATAGAACAATAGTGTTAAAAACTGCATGGTATTGGTACAGAGACAGGCAGATAGACCAGTGAAATAGAATTGAAGACCCAGAAATGAACCCACACACCTAAGGTCACTTGATTTTTGACAAAGGAGCCAAAACCATCCAATGAACAAAAGATAGCATTTTGAGCAAATGGTGCTGGTTCAACTGGAGGTCAACATATAGAAGAATGCAGATCTATCCATTCTTATCACCCTGTACAAAGCTTAAGTCCAAGTGGATCAAGGACCTCCACATCAAACCAGATACACTCAAACTGATAGAAGAGAAAGTGGGGACGAATCTCAAACACATGGGTACTGGAGAAATTTTCCTGAACAAAACACCAATGTCTTATGCTCTAAGATCAGGAATCAACAAATGGGATCTCATAAAACTGCAAAGCTTCTGTAAGGCAAAGGACACTGTTAGGACAAAACAGCAACCAACAAAGATTGGGGAAAGAGCTTTACCAATCCTACAACAGATAGAGGACTTGTATCCAAAATATACAAAGAACTCACAAAGTTAGACTGCAGGGAGACAAATAACCCTGTTAAAAAATGGGGTTCAGGGCTAAACAAAGAATTCACAGCTGAGGAATACCGAGTGGCTGAGAAGCACCTAAAGAAATGTTCAACATCTTTAGTCATAAGGGAAATGCAAATCAAAACAACCCTGAGATTCCACCTCACACCAGTGAGAACGGCTAAGATCAAACACTCCGGTGACAGCAGATGCTGGAGAGGATGTGGAGAAAGAGGAACACTCCTCCATTGTTGGTGGGATTGCAGACTGGTACAACCACTCTAGAAATCAGTCTGGAGGTTCCTCAGAAAATTGGACATTGCACTACCTGAGGACCCATCTATACCACTCTTGCGCATATATCCAAAAGATTCCCAAACATATAACAAAGACTTATGCTCCACTATGTTCATAGCAGCCTTATTTATAATAGCCAGAAGCTAGAAAGATCCTAGATGCCCTTCAACAGAGGAATGGATACAGAAAATGCGGTACATCTACACAGTGGAATACTACTCAGCTATCAAAAACAATGACTTTATGAAATTCATAGGCAAATAGATGGAACTGGAAAATATCATCCTGAGTGAGGTAACCCAATCACAGAAAAACACACATGGTATGCACTCACTGATAAGTGGATATTAGCCCTAATGCTCGAATTACCCTAGATGCACAGAACTCAAGAAGGATGACCAAAATGCAGATGCTTCACTCCTTCTTTAAAAGGGGAACAAGAATACCCTTAGGAGGGGATAGGGAGGCTAAGTTTAGAACAGAGACTGAAGGACCACCCATTCAGAGCCTGCCCCACATGTGCCCCATACATATACAGCCACCATAGTAGATAAGATGGATAAAGCAAAGAAGGCAGGCTGACAGGAACCAGATGTAGATCTCTCCTGAGAGACACAGCCAGAATACAGCACATACATAGGCGAATGCCAGCAGCAAACCACTGAACTGAGAATGGGACCCCCGTTGAAGGAATCAGAGAAAGAACTGGAAGAGCTTGAAGGGGCTCGAGACCCCATATGAACAACAATGCCAAGCAACCAGAGCTTCCAGGGACTAAGCCACTACCTAAAGACTATACATGGACTGACCCTGGACTCTGACCTCATAGGTAGCAATGAATATCCTAGTAAGAGCACCAGTGGAAGGGGAAGCCCTGGGTCCTGCCAAGGTTGGACCCCCAGTGAACGGGATTCTTGCCGGGAGGGTGGTAATGGTGGGAGGATGGGGAGGGGATGTTGGTCTGGAAACCAGGAAAGGGTATAACATTTGAAATGTAAATAAGAAATACCCAATTTAATAAAGATGGAAAAAATATTCTCCCCAAAGCAAATTCCACAGCAATGAAATTTTATGTTAAAAAAATAATGCCAAGTAAAGTCAAATGGCATCAATGCATATATCACATAACTGTCTCTGTGCCTTTTGGGTACTCAGACGGCTGAAAGGGTTTTGTTGTTTGTTGTTGAACAATGTAATTTCACAGGTCAGAAATGACCCATCATTAAAATTACTGCTGTACCCACTGTTGGAGGTGAACACTGTGCTTAGTACATTTACCTGTATGTTCTCTGTAGGCTGTCCATGTGTCCCCGTCTGTGCACATGTCTATCTGAGTGTGTTTCTTACAAGTGTGTGTAAGCCATACATATCCGGAGGGAGTATTGAGTTTTAAAAATCAAAGATCATAATTTGTGTATGATATTTGCCTCTGGCTGTTTGACTGTCCTTTTCATAATATAAACCAATTATGGCAATTAAAGACAAAATACCCTCTTTTTTGTAATGATTTGTAAACTGGAAGATGTTTTTAGGAAACGACGACTCCATTCCCTCACTTGGTGCTCCCAGCCTGAGATCTGCCAAGCTTGACGTGTTCAAGATGTGACTCTCCAGAATTCTAAAAATTTCTGTTCCTAAAAAAGGGGGTTGACGTCTAGTTCAAATGTGATCAAAACCATAAGAAGGGCTGATGAGATGGCCCTGTGAGTGAAAACACTTTGCATACCTGATCGAATGCATTCAATTCCTACAAGCCCTAGTAGGAGAGAATTGACTCTGGAACTTGTCATTTGACCTCCTGCCTTTTGACCTCTACACAAGTGCCCTGGCACACACATGTCCATACACACTTACACGATAATATTAAAATTAATAATAATAATAATAGTAATAATAATAATAAATTTTTAAAAATAAAGTGATCAAAGGAGTCTCATTTGTAATGATGATGGCAGTCATTACCAATAAGATCAATCGGTCATTTGCACCACACACACTCTAGTGTTAGCCTTATACTGTCCTAATAACTTATGCGTTTACCTAGCTAAACTAAAATCATACATACTTCAGCTATAATACACTGAAAGTCAGAAGGCTATGTTATGCTTCTGTGATACAAAATAGCTAAGAGTCCTACTGAACCCCAACTCAGTGGGGCAAGTGGACCATGCCACCAGACACAGGAACTGGTAAGGTCAAGCAGACCCAAACCCCAGAGAATCTCAGAATTGAGAAGGGCGGGTATGAGTGGGCCAGCTCCCTGCCTAGCTCTACCTGTTCTGGAATGTGTAACCACAATACCCCACTGAGGGGGCCATGACAATCAGTCACATCGGGACAACACCTGATGCAACCCGCATGCAAATAGAGCATCCCTGACATCTCAAACTGAGCCAAGGGGAAGCATCTGCCCCTGGATCCCACCCTACTCCCAAAATGTTTATAAGGTCCCTATCCACATAAAATAGAGTGCACGAGTTATTTCACCAAGAATCATCTGAGAGAGGCTGTTTTATTGAGCTATAACACTCTGGGGAAGAGTTTTCTCTCCTGAAGCATTCATTGCTGGACCTTGGATCGGCCCAGCGTGTCGTGCTCATGCCCTGCTGCCGCCCTCCAGCTCCCAGCTGTCTGCAGCTACTTGTCACCTCTGCTCCCTGTCAATCATAGCTACTTCCCACCACCCGCTTGCTACTGCTCACGGTGGCCTGTCACCACTGCTGCCGCTGGCATTGGAGCTGCTATGGTAACGGTAGTCGGAGAAACCCCCCAGCTACCTGCCCTGCATGGGCTACAGGCTTCTCTTTGCAGAGCTGTAACACTTTGGCCCTTTTGGCCAAAACCCTTATGGAACCTTTCCTTCTTCAGAATTTATCCCTTCTGCTTCTGCAGAGAATGACCTGGAGACCCCTGTCACACGTTCTGCCTCTCCTGAGTGGGCTGTAACACCCCCAGTGGTGGGACAGACAGACAACAGGACACAGCGCTTGCCTCCACCTGCTTCAGCCTGTTAGTCCTTTTACATGGAATCCTCTCTCCCCACCCCTCCACCCCACCAAGTGGAAGGGCCCCACCCTGCTGCCATGCCTCTCTACCACACCACCCCCAAGTTCATCTTGAGGATTGTTCCCTTGCTACTCTTCCTGTGTTTACCTTGTCGCTTTATCCTGTGTCGGTTGCGGCTGACTCTCCTCAGTTATCAACCTTAAAACCAAGACTCAGATATCGCCTTAAGTCCTAATGCCCAGCGAGCTTCCTGATGCCCTGACATACAACTGAACCCTGCTAACATTTATGTTGACAAAATGTACAATCCTCTGGGAGAGCTACACCAAACAAAGCCATGCTTTACAAGTTATACTGATAGTGCGATGAGTTCACGTCACTCCAGCACCGTTCAGTTCTTTCTGTGCTATGATGACTGACTCAGGCCAACACCTTCCTTGGGCAGGAGATTAAAAATCAGACTTATAGTTGCTTAAAGTTTTTTAGATAGAAATAGTTTCGAACTCTCAGAAGGGTCAGAAGACGCTGTGGTTTAAACGTTTTGTATCTCTCAAACCAAATCGCCATTTCAAGAGTATTGAGAGGTGGGTAGGCCACAGCTCTATCCTCATGAGTAGACAATGCTTTTGTTCTGAGAGTGAGATCCTGAAAAAATGGTTGAGCCCAGCTACCGTGATCCACTCTCATTCCTCCCCCCTCCTCCACACAGAGCTTTCTGCATGTTGCAATAAACAAAGGGGTCTGGTGACACAGAGACCCTCCATCTTGGACTCCTCAGCTTTCAGATGGCTAGCCAGGAGGTCTCGCCTCACAGTGTGTAGGATCCAGCTGAAAGAACAGGCAGAACAGAATAGAACAAATTGCTACTGCATATCTTCCAATCACATTCAACAAAAGTTACCACCTTTAACGGCACATTGTGATGGTGTGCATATGCTTGGCCCAGGGAGTGGCCCTATTAGAAGGTGTGGCCTTGTTGGAGGAAGTGTGTCACCGTAGGGGTGGGCTTGGAGACCCTCCTCCTAGCTGCCTGAGGATGCTCAGTCTGTTCCTGGCTTCCTTCTGGTGAAGATGTAGAACTCAGCTCCTCCTGCACCATGCCTGCCTGGATGCTGCCATGCTCCCACCTTGATGATAATGGACTGAACCTCTGAACCTGTAAGCCAGTCCTGAAATGGAAGCTTCTAGTTTCTTTAGAAAGTCGATTATGTCAAATGATGTTTTGCTGGGGCACACAGGTGAAGGGATGCTTTGCTGGAGTAGACTTGGGAAAGAATGTTTTCCTAAAGCAGACACAAGTGAAAGGATGTTTTGATATAGCAAACATGTGAAAGGACCCATGATGAAGAAGTACAAATATGACCCCACAGACTGAGTGAGATGATCACTGAGCCTTGGTTTGGTTTGCTCTACCTTGCTATTCTTCCCCAACAACAAGCATGTATTGGTTCGCCTTACATAGCGTTGTTGAGTTCAACTTGTGGTAATGTTGCCATTGAGAGAAACTCATGCAAGAACTGCTCATGAGGTTCCTGTGGTAGCTTGCTGCTTCTGTGGCCTCGAATCAGACCAATTTGCAAGCCCTGTGGTTTCTTTAGGATTGAACTATAGTTGGTAGTTTATGTGTGGTGTCTGTCTGCCTAGAGGATTGGTCTGCAGCTCCTGAGTGGTATTTGGCATTTGCTATAGGACAGAATTGCAGCCAAAGGAAATAGAACTTGGTCCCAAATAACTATTGCTAAACAGGTTTACTTCCCCCATATCCTAATAACTTTTCTCTTCCACTACCTCTGCTGGGTGGTGGGCTTGAAGAGAGGTTGAACCCTTATTTTAAAAAGTAGGTTGCAAAAAAAATGTATGCCTAATCAGCCCCAATTAAGTGTTGTCCTTGTGAGAGTTGCCTTGGTCATGGTGTCTGTTCTCCAGCAGAACAGGAACCAGGAAGCAAGAGCTAATGGGAAAGCCATAAAAGGGGTGCTGCTTACTGACTTGCTCCTCATGGTTTGCTCAGCCTGCTTTCGTATAGAACCCAGGAGCACCAGCCCAGGGATGGCACTACCCACAATGGGCTTGGCCCTCCCCTATCAATCACTAATTAAGAAAATGCCCTACAGCCTTGCCTGAGGCCTGGTCTTATTGAGGCATTTCTCATTTGAGGCCCCTCCTCTCAGATGACTGTAGTTGTGTCACATTGATGTGAAACTATTCAGCACAGAGCCCCCACCTCATTTTGTTGTTTCCTACTGTCTAAAAGAATAAGGAAATTTTAGACTAATTCTGTAAATTGAGAGCTAATTTCCTCACATGCTGCTAGTTTAATTTCACATTCAAGATTCAAAATGCTTGGTGAATGACTGACCTTTTAACTTCATTTCAAGGAAAAGGATCTTTGGTAACTTTCTGAAACTTAGAGACCTTTTCTTTTACTATTAATCACCCACTGGGCTAAAAATAATTTAGGCTTTTTTCTACTAATGTTATTGAAACATTTTCTAAAGCACTGATTTCTGAAGTCGTATTTTAGTTACAGGTCCTAAAAACACAGCTTTTCAGAGGCAAACAACATAGAAAGTGCCCTTCCATCTAAAGAGGGCTAATGAAACTCAGACTTTACACAAACCATCCACCAGTAAGATCAAGAAATGGCCAGCATCGATTGCACACAGCAAAAATACTTGAAACTTCGGCTTTATGGGCCATAGATTTTCAGAGCAAGAAAGGACCTTTGCTGATTGCATGCAGCTCAGTGATGTCACTTTGCAAATGGAGACACTGAAGCAAGGAGACTTGGCGTGACTTGAGCCAGTAGTAGGACAAGCAGGTAAGGATGACGCATTAAGTAAAAATGCAAGCATTAAGTCAGTGATCTCAAAGCCACAGACCCATAGCATCACCAGAGGCTGGCCTGCCTGGTGCCCCAGATTCACATCCCTCCTCTTCCTCCCGCATAGACATCGATGTTGAGCATCAATCTTGCTATCCTCTGCTTCCTTAGGCAGCCAAACACATGCCCACCAATGCTCATGGCCTCATCAGCCACAATGGCCAAACCAGATGTCTATCAACTGATATATTTCCAGAAGAGATGAGTCATAGAGACAGAAGACAGTTTACAGTTTTCCAAAAGATTGCTAGGATGATCAGGTCAACCTAAATGAATGAGGGCATCTTTGGGGGTCACAAGAATGTGCTGGAATTATAGGCTGGCGATGGCTGCAAACTCTGAGTGTACCAACAGACATGTACAAATGTGTACATTTTAAAGAGCTGAAATAATTAAACTTACATTAGACAAATACTACATTCATATAAACATTATTCTCAGGGCAAAAGACTGATCAATAGGGAAGGCAGATGGGCTGGGTCAGAGGGTGGTGATCCATAACGGCACTAGCATAGACAGTAAGATTAAGAAAGGAGAGACCCACAATGCATCAGAGAGGGAAGCATCTGAGAGGGGAGCATCTGCATCTACGAGTTGTTGATGTTGAGAACAGAGGTCAGGAGAAGCAAGGAGATGAATCATTACTCAGACACTCTCAACTGGAGGAAGAATAAACTTCAAGAAGAAATAAAATGTACAAGTATGGACACATTAGCCCTAACGAGCCCAATCTATATAGCTCCCTGTTAAGAAAATGACTTTCTAGGCATATTATTTTAATTGATATGCATTTATATGTACCAGCTACAAAAGCAAAGTATTGTTAAGGGCGGTAATAGAAACAAAATTGGAAATTCATGTAATATTCTTAACTAGTTCCTCACACACGGTCAATTCTCTATTGGTTCGATATGGTCATGCTATGCCACAAACACTGCCCTGTCTGTCACTGTGGTTATTCCATGTGAGGAATCTCTGTCCCTCCTCGGTAGCACTTTCAGATACTCTGCCACTCCAGAGCAATGGTTTTGTACAAGGTTTCAGGTCCTCCAAATTTGCTCACAGCTGCTACCATCTAAACTGTACTAAGAGGGTAAAGCCTGTATGGCTGAAGACAGAACTGGATTCCTTAGGCAAGCACATTTCCATGGTGGAGAGACACACTGGGCTCTAGCACAGCATTACAACTTCCTTATAAGAAGCATACGACTCACTTCCTTCTAACTCTCTACTCCCTCAGCATCCTGCAGGCCTTAATTTTATTTCCTCAAGCTTTCTGTCCCATAGGGATGAACATGTGCTCACAGGCTGATGGGAGCATTCTAGTCTACTTAGCAGTTAATTTCCCCATACAGTTTGTAAATGGATGTTCTGGTTCATAATCAGACTCCTGCAAATTTGGTTAGAAAGAATCAATTTGCAAGGCCTGTTAACCTCTCGGTGACCACAGTAACCTACTTTCTGAGGCTAAACAAGGGTGTCCCCTGAGGAACAGCCCACACAGTGTGACACCAGGCTGGAAGCAGTCCTCCAGATTTCACAGTGCACTACTTCACAGAGTTACCATGAATATTAGTAAATTCCTAGAATGCTTTAGAGTCTAGATTAATTCCCCTTTTTGTTTTCTTGAACCACATGTTCTAGCGTCGTTTATGTTGCTGTGATAAAATACTTTGATAAAAGACAACTTAGGGGAGAAGGCAGATTATTTCATCTTACCACTCCAAGTTATAATCCATCATAGCGGGCAAGTCAAGGCAGGAATTTCAAACCACTAGCCACATCCCATCCATAGTCAAGAGTAAAGAGAAATGAATGCATGTGTATTCACTTGCTTGTGCTCAGCTTGATTTTGCCATTCCTATTCAGTTCAATAGCTGCTGCCTGGGGAATGGTACTGCCCACAGTGGGCATGTCTTCTCACATGAATTAAGGCAATTCCCCCGCACTCCATAGACATTCACCCAAAGTCCAACCCAAGGTAGACAATCTACTATTGAGACATCCTCCTCTGGTGATATTGGGTTGTGTCAAGTTGACAAGGCTATTACACTGAGTATGGAAACTTTCCAAATGAATTAATTACTACAAAATGTTCCTTAGTCTCTATCATAATCTTTCCCTAAACCTTCTCCAGCCTCCAAAGGGTTTCCTTCATTATTTCCTTTCAGCTATTGTCTTGTGAAGTTAGCTGTCTTCAGGGTCTGTCCCTCAGTAAGACCTCAGAGAAGGTGTTAGTGCCTGTGAACACATGGCCTATGGTTGTCATGTAGCCTTTCTCTATGGCTGCATTCTTGGCTCCTAACTGTGCCTCAGCAACACACCGTGCAATGTCTTTGGTGGTCTCTGCCTCACTAGCAGCCTGTACTGACTACCACATCCTTAGCACTCAGGAGGCACTGAGCAGCTGAATACACGGGTAAGCACTACACTCTGCTCACAAGACCCATAAATAAGCCAGAATTTACATTAAAGAAAAGATGCCACTAACAGTATAAGAACACTCAAAGTTCTGTTTTTTAGGCAAGATGGCAAACAAGTTTACCATTTACAGGTTAAGAACAAGATTTAGACGGTATTCTGTGAGTCACCCTCAACACCATCACAGGTGAATGAGGGAGTGCACCAACCAGCTGGTTAAAGGCCAGAAACTTTATATGTACAAAGGTTTTGACTTTCCTGGGTGGCGTCTTTGTTCATTTGAACCCTTAACTTTACTACTCTGAAAGCTTTGTTCACAGTGAACAATTCAACAAATCCATCCATGTTGAGTTTCTATAGCGGAGGAGAAATGATGACACCCTTCAGTGCTATCATCACAGGCTTGAGAGAAACTTCTACCTGAGGCTCGGAGATTCTGTGGTGTCCATAACTTTCTACCACACCCATCCCGTAGCTGTGGGTATGTATTACTTGTTAATGGTAACTCCCCCATTCCTTTCAAAGCTCAAAGGGTCAAGATTCCTGAAAATTCTATTTCAATATATCACAGCTGACATGCAAAAGACAGCCTGAAAATGGACATTGATAAGCTACGAAGGAAAAACATAGCTCACAGAAAGATTTCATTGCCTTTTCTAAAAAAAAATCTCATGTGTTTTCCAGGGGGAAAAAAGGGAAGAAAAAAATACACAGCTGTGTTGGCCATAATTTGAATGCTATGGTAGCAGCCATATAGATGGAAATGATATTAATGACATATTGGTCTTTGTTTTAGAGAGATGGTTATTGTAGATTCATATGTGAGAGTTTAAGAGGAAGAAGAGAAGAGACAAAAAGGGTGTCAGGAAGGGAGGGAAGGGGAGGAGGAGATGGGGAAAGAAGAGAAGAAAGTAGACTCATATATGAGGAAGGGTTTTCTTGTCTCTTGGGAGAGAACTCATAACTCTTGAGCAGACAGGAGAGAGTGAAAACAGGTAGGAAGGGAACTCACAGCCTAACTTCACTCCTTGTGACCCAACAACCTTGCCTCTCCTGTGGCTTTGCAAAAACAGCACCAGCCCCTGGGTATCCCTGGGTGTCCCCCTGTGAGAGTACTCTGTCTTCTGTTAGGCTTATGTTCACATTCTACACATGAGCAGGACACAGAGAGCCAGGATAGCACCTTGAATAAAACGAATATTTCCACAGGAAAGAGACTGCGACCTGTATTTAGAATGACTTAGTATTCCCAAGGCTCCTTCTTTCCAGTCATTTGCAGCTATGAGTTCAGTCAGGCACAGCTCACATTTGTGTACACACCTTGTACCCAGTACTGATCACTTAGAATGTGCACCATTTACTCAGGAATTCAGTAAATATGAAAAACATCTTGTTACATGTAAAATAAGAATACTAGATCACTAGTACTAATCGATTGGCATACAATATTGATCAGCCAGTAAAATATTGTGAACCAATTTTTCAATTGAGATTACTAAACTTAGGGCCAACAAGGTGGTTCAGTGAGTAAAGTCATGTGCCACCAGACTTGATGAACTGAGTTCAATCATCAAGTCCCACATAGAGGAAGGAGATGATGACTCCCACAGGATGTCATCTGATCTCCAGAACTACACCATGACACACATATGTGCATGTGCACATACACTTGCATGCACACACAAATAAATATAATAAAGATTTTATAAACTACCAGAATTCAATTATATATTAGTTATACTCTCACAGCTTGTGGATAAATAGTATCCATTTGCAGAGCATCCACTATGAGTCACAGAATGTGCTAGGGTCAGTAATAAACTAAATCAAAATCCCTGCCTTCAAAAATTGTACAAGCTCTTAGTAAAGGGAATGTGACAACTGTTCTAAGTTTATGTGATTGGAATCGCAAATGTCCTTTTAGCTTTGACATGATTTCTTTCCTTTTATTTCTTCTTTAGTAGTAAATGTGTGGGTGATTCTCCCCTAAGGAAGTCATACCCATAACTGGGTATATCCAACTTTATTCTGAACACCTCGTTTTCTCTTAATCCTTGTGCTTATATTAAAATATCTTTAATAAAATCTCCAACTCTACAGTTGTGGATGCTTCTGCAGATAATATTCTCCAAGTGGGGTAGGAGCTATGTACCTGGCTAAGGGTAAGCAAGGGTATAAGTGTTAGAGCTCTGAGGGGAAAAGGCTTCCACAGTGTAAGTGCTGCAGTTCTGAAGGAAAAGGGTTCCCCTATAGAAATGTTGCAGCTCTGAGAAAAAGGCTTTCCTAGTAGAAGTGTTACAGCTCTAAGGGAAAAGGCATCGTGGCAGATGGGAGGCAATGAGTACCACAAAGTCACACCACACAACAAATCTCACACAAGAGATTATTGGGAGGGGAAAAGGCAAGAGGATGGCTGCCTCTGCTCTGTTGAGAAGCAGCAATGAACTGAGCAGGAGACGAGCTTTATATAGGGTTTCTTGGAGACAGAGTTTTCCAGGGTAGAGTTATCCAAGGTAGGGAATTTCAAGGCAAGCCCAGGGATTTGGTAGCATTTCAAGTTCAGGGATTGTTGGGTTTTCAAACCCGGCAGTGGTATCAGACTTTTGACCCTACAATGGGGGCTGAGAGCATAGTTATTGAACTATACATCTGAACTTGCTGCAGTCTAGTCACAGTTGAACATTACAAATATTTCAAGTGAAAAGGAATACCTGATTTAAGAAGAATTCCAGTGTTAGTGAGAGCAATGCTCAGTGTTAGGAACACTTGGGACTCTCTCAAAGGGCACAAGTTCAATTCCCAACACTCATGTAGGTGGCTCACAACCACCTGTAACTCCAGATGCATCAATCCAATCCCCTCTTCTGGCCTCAGCACACATGTAGCATACACACACACACACACACACACACACACACACACACACACACACACGACACATTCACACATACACATAAATAAAATCATTTAAAAAACTCAACCAATGGAATAACCCCAGATGTGAAGTCCAAATGCAGGCATAAAAGGAACATGAAAGAGTCCAGATGAAAGATAACTGCGCAGCAGCAATTTCCAGTGGAAACGATCACAGGAAATGCTAAGAATTTAAAAGCATAAGGGTAAGAAGGTTTAGTGAAATCAAGCAGGATACAAATCAACTCCTAACTAAATGTGAAATGAATACAAATAAATAGCTGAATAGAACAGGGGAAAGTCAATACAAGATATTAAAAA
Organism: Rattus rattus; assembly: GCF_011064425.1. Classification (NCBI taxonomy): domain Eukaryota; kingdom Metazoa; phylum Chordata; class Mammalia; order Rodentia; family Muridae; genus Rattus; species Rattus rattus. The sequence continues at coordinate 7,419,881 of NC_046156.1, forward strand.
ATAATTCAATAAAATATAAAATTACTGAAAAGGTCTAATTGGAATTCTAGGATTTCATTAAGCCAATCAAAACCCTCCCTAAAACCCTTGCCAGTAGAACAGATCATATGAAGACTGAACATTAGGGCTGGAAAACAAGGCAGATAAATTAGAATATCCAGTCAGTGATAAAAGACAAAATAAGATGAGCAGACATATGAGCTCTATGAAAACCATTGAAAGATCAAATTTACAAATCATAAGCAGAAGTAGAGTACTGTTTAACAGTTTCCTCCAAGATTGAAACATCAGTTCCTCAGGGAGTTCCTTAAGCAGGAAGGTAAGCAATTCAAACAAACTTCAGGAAGTACCTGAAACTAACCAGATTCATTAGGCCCCTCCTTCCCAGAGTAAATAAGCTAGCTGCTAAGAGTCATGCTTGGAGAGCCAAGCTTCAAAAAGGATTCATTCTCTAATGAATCAAGCTACAAAGATTCAAACAAGACAAGCTGCACAGAAGACTCTGATGCCAAACCAGCTGCCTATAAAAAAGCAGAAACCATTTGAGATGCCTTGAAGGAATTTAGATCAACTGAGTCACTCCAAAAGGACACTATCCAACCTATTGGCTGCATGTGCTTCAGGTTCCCAGATTTTATGAGCTGTCACCCATGAGTAGACTCTGATGATGCAGCTGTCTTTGAATCAAGTGTTAAGGTTAGGGATATAGTTAGAGTTAGGGATAGGATTAGAGTTAGGGTTCTGCTTATGTAAGTAACCCCTAACCCATATTTCTATAAGTAACCCCAATAAAACTCTTTGGTTTACCAAGTTAGACTTTGGTAATATCTATACTTTGGTCTGTCATGGGCTCTCAGCCCCCAGTGAGAAAACATATGTGACATCTCATGAAAAAAATGTTACACAAGAGGAAGGAACTTTGGGCTGAACACATAAATTATATTCAATAAAATCAAACAAGTCCCAAAATCTAGGAAAAGAGATTACCACATTGATCCAGAAGGCATTTAGAATGCCAGGCAAGTCCAAAAAGGAACCTTCCTATGCCATACTATAGTTAAAGCACTAAGAATAGAGAATAAGGAAAAGAGGCACAAAGTCATGTACAAAATGCAAAGTATCAGAATTACATCAGAGATCTAGGCAGAATCCATAAAAATGAGGATAGCATGAACTGATGCGTTTCATACTCTGAAACACAATAACTACCAACTCATGGTGTTATACCCAGCCAAATTATCCGTCAAAGTTTAAGGACAGTGAAAACCCTTCCATGACAAACAAAAACTAACAAAATTCATGATCACTAAGCCAGGAGTGCAAAAGGTATTTGAAGGGATCCTCTGCACTTAGAAGGTTGAACATACCCATGATGCTGCACTAAAAAGTAAATCCTGCTAGAAGAGCAGCAAAACAAGTAAGAGCAAAACATCAACACTATAAAATTACAGAAATCAATACACAGCTATCAGTAATAAGTTTGGGTGTAACAGGTTCCAGTTCACCACTCAAGAGATATACTAGCAAGGTGGATTTTCAAAGGCAGCTCCATTAGTTTGCTCCCTCCAGTAAAGCACCTCACCTGCAACAATCTTAGAGTGAAAGGCTCAAAAAAAAAAAAATCAAGGTAAATGAAATTGGAAAGCAAGTAGATTTGTCTATTCTAATATCCAACAAAACAAATACCAAGCCAAAACTGATCAGAAGAAATAGAAAAGGTCTCTTCATAATGATTAAGGAGGCAATCCACCAAGAGGATGTTATAGTTCAGAACATCTGGCAAACCTTCAGACAGTCTAACCAAACAGAAGAGGCGCAGACACCCCTAATTAATAAAATCAGAGATGAAAATGGAGACATCACAGCAGATGCCAGTAAAAACCATAAATCATCAGGACATGCTATAAAAAGTTACATCCCAGAGCTGGAAAGATACCTTAGTGAGTAAGAGCATTTGCTGCTCTTACAGAGGACCCATATTCTGTTCCAAGCATCCGCACAGCAGCTTATAAGATCAGTAACTCCAGTTCCAAGATGTACAATGCCCTCTTCTGGCCTCTATGGGCGCCAGACCCAACACGGTGAACACACATTGATGAAGGTAAGACACTCATTTACATAAAATAAAATAAAAATAAACAAATATTTTGAAAAGCTTATCTCCCAATAAATTGAAAACTCTAAAACAAATAGAAGAATTCGTAGTCAGAAATAGCCCATAAAAATTAAGTAGAGAAAAAGAACTTAAACAGATCTGCAATAAGCAAGAAGCTTGAAGCAGCAATGAAAAGGTAATGTCCAGCAAGAACAAGCCAGACAGACCTGTTGCTGAACCGTCAGACCTTTACAGAGGAAAGGCAGAACTTCTCAAAATAAAAAGGCTACCAAACTCTTCTTACAAAGCCAATATTAGTACTCTAACGCCAAAACCAGGTAAGGCCATAGTTAAGAAATAAAGTCAGAGACAATCTCTTGACTAATTTATACATGCAGAATTTCTCAAGAAAAATAGTTAAAGATGAATTTAACTGCACATTAAAAAAAAATCACTGTCGTGTTGGCGTCATGCCAGGAATTCAAGACAGTTCAACACACACAAATCAATAAATGTAATATAATGTGTAGACTCAGGGATAGAAATCATATGATCAGTTCGATACATACAGAAAAAGATTTTGACAAACTCCAACATTTCTTCATGAAAAAAGCCCGGAGGAAGGAGGTGATAATAATGTAAGTTAACATACATCAGTATAACAAAGGCCATGCATGAGAAACCTTTGGCCAAAACCTGGGAAATCTCAAACATGTCCACCAAAGTCAGGAGCACGGCAAGGACGCCTACTCTCTCCACTCAATCAACCCCATGCTTGAATTCTCAGCTACAGAAACAAGAGAAAGAAGTTAAAGCAATACAGGTGGGAAAAGAAGATGTCTGTGCATCTGTGTTTGCAGAAGATAAAATTCTGTACTTAACAGGCATGAAAGAGTCACCAGAAAACTCTCAGAGCCGATCAACAAACACTATCATACAATGAGGATAAAAAGTTAACCTTCAAAAATACACTGCGAAAGAAATCAAGAAAACCATGCCATTCACAATAGCTTCAAAAATATATGATCCCTTGGGATGCACCTAACTTGGGAAATCAAATGTGTCAACAATTGATTTCAAGATGCCAGAAAGGTGAAGAAGGCTCTAGAAGGTAGGAAGACCTCCTGTGCTCACAGTTTGACCGTCTTAACAGTGTAAAAAATGGCTATCTGATTGAAAACAATCTATAGATTC